>NC_057804.1:624377052-624381956 GCF_018294505.1 Triticum aestivum
AGAATCTCCGGTGGATCACATTAGCGATCTCCCGGATGTCATCCTTGAGGAGATCATCTCGCTTCTCCCCACCAAGGATTGCTGCTGCACACAAGTATTCTCAACTCGGTGGCGCCCTCTATGGTGCACCGCGCCCCTCAATTTCGATTGTCGTCAGATATCTGTCCTTCCTGAATTTGATCTCATCAGAGCCATCGTCTCTTCTCACCAGCAGGGCCCCGTTCAATGCCTCTGCATCCCGACAAGCTACCTGTTGTCCATACCCGGCAAGGTGGACGCTTGGCTGACATCCCCTAAATTCGGGAAACTCCAGCAGTTTGAGTTCTACCATTACCACGAAAGTTTCATACCACGAACATACCAAGAATTTGTGCCCACACCACCGTTGTCCATCTCGCAGTTTTCCTCCTCTCTCCACACCGCCACCTTCGCCCGGTGCCATTTACCAGACGATCTGGTACAAATGCTTCGACTCCCACTGCTAAAAAAACTTTCACTTGTGGTGGTTTATCTGTCGGAGGCCTCACTTCACAGCATCATCCACTCTAGTTGCCCTGCCCTGGAGCGCTTGCTGATTGTTTTGGGAATAGAAATCGGTATCAGTTGTCTCCAAATAAAGTCACCTCACCTTAAAAGCATTGGAATTTGTTTTGAAGGACAGCAGCTCCTCATTGAAGATGCCCCTTCACTTGAAAGGTTGCTCCTTCATAATTGTTATACACCTTCAGAAATAACTGTCGTCTCTGCGCCCAAACTGGAGACCTTGGGTGTAATTCGTGACCCGTTTAATAATCACAAGGAGTTGGTGTTTGGCTCCTCACCTTTTCAGGTACCGTATATTATCATCTACACATTTGTAATCATATGCTGCATTTTTCATTTATGCGCATAAGTTTTATATCATCTTGGAGTACACTTTGGGTACTAATATTATGTTATATGCTCAATGAAGAGTTCGTCCATTGATAGCCTATCAATGCTGCTTGATTCTGTCAAGATCATATATATCAGAATGTATAGTTTTGATCTGGACATAATTATTGGCTTGCTACAATGCTTTTGATCTCTGGAGAATTTATACATAGAGGTGATGATTTCATGCACATTGAAAGCCTGTATATATTGTACTAGAATTAACTGTTTAGTTGTCGTTCTTTCGACATACTCTTTTTTCAGACCTCAACTGTTTTCAATCTTCATGTCTACTTAGGCAGAACCACATGGAGAAAAACATATAACCAATCATTGGCGTAATAAGCACAAGGATTTTTTCAGTTCTCATGACATTCGTTTGAGGACAATAACGATGGGACGATATGCATCCAACCAGGCAAACAGAAGCTTTGTCACATTCTTCCTGTTGAATGCGAGGTTAGTATTGTCCATGAGGCTTAATTTTTACAGCAAGAGATTTCTCACGGACGAACATGTTGAACAGCAAAAAGAAGTTTCAGGTGGACAAATGGGCTTCTAAACGTACTTGGCTTCTATTTACAACAAGTTGTAGACATCCTAAAATAAAGTTTTTTGCACATGATGTTGATTTTATGGATCAGACCGATCCATTTGTTTGTGACTGCAAAAAGAGTGGTTGGGTTAGATGTTATTGTCATGTTCAATTTGGGTTTTGTCTAAAAATTTGATGAACAATTAATCATTGGGCTTTTTGTACCATTTGTATGCTTGACTTGCATGTTGTTGCCCTCGTACTCCCCTCGACCTGCCACTACACTACCGCATCTTTCATGGCTGGTGTTCGTTCCCGTCGGAGGCCTTGCCGTCGTTCTCCGCCTTGGTTAGCTTGCTGTGCTCGCCGCCGTCTGGTGTTGTCAACATGGTCAACAACCAAGAGGAATCAGGAGATGACTGTACGTGGAGAGGCTGACAGTAGGGACCCACCAGGGTCATTGCATTTTGCAAGCATGTGCTTCGTCATTACAAGCCAAAACAATACTTCCTCCTAATTGTTTGACAACTAGGTTCCACGCCATTGTCAATGTAGTCAATAAACGAGAAAATTACACAACGAGCGGATAACACCAGGGACCTAGCACCTCGCCCAGTTGTTTTTCAGTTTCAGAGACGGAGCTCAACTGCGTGCTGTGCGGGGGTTGTGGCCCGTCTAGCCCACGCTTACGCTTTTATTAAGCACATGACGAGCCCAGTTGATATTTTTTCTTTCTGAAATTGGCTAGCCCAGTTCTTTTTTTTTGGAGAATACCAAAACCAAGGCCTACTTGCTTTTCTCAGCCCTGCTGGGCTGCAAATCTTTCAAGACGAGGAGGGATAAGAAATGGCTTCCCCAGAAAATGGGCTATAAGTTGTAAGAAATGGGCTGTAAATTTTTAAACCAAAGCCAACCGGCAATTGCATTAAAATATCATTTTTTCAGGATTTCTCTAATCTTTACTCTTATAAAAACCAAAGCCAACTGGCAATTACATTAAAATATCATCTTTTCACCCACAAGATAAACTACTCATACAAATGCATCTTCATGTTCCGTGCAATGAATGGGCATCTTGCTAGTAAAGATTCTAAATTTCATTCATTTTTTGCGGAGAATTGTTTTTTGAATTTTATTTTGATATAATTTTTTGAAAACTATTTTTAACGTGACTCAAAATTTCGTGATTAAAAGAGTTCGAACCCCACCGAAATATGCAAAAATTCATTGAATTTTTTAGCAGTGCCCAGAATATATGGTCTGTAATGCTAATAAAAAGTATATGAGCTTCAAATATCCTTAAGAATTAGCAAATGGGCTGTAAATTATTGAAAATAATGGCTAATTGGTTGTATGCTGTTTTCCACAGATTTGGAGGCTGACTTCTGGGCCTACTAGGTTGACGATGACGCTGTCCTAAATCTTTTTTGACACGTACGCAAGGCTTTGTCAACTTGGTGAACACACAACAGTGACTGTTGGATGTCCATCCAATGGCCGCCGTGCTTCTTCAATCTCTGATCTTCCTACTCCAGCCGCCCAAACCAGCGCCGGCGGGACTGCCTGCTCCCTCCTCCCGTGGCTGGTTGTGCTGCCGCCAGGCCATCCCTCTAACCACCCACACATTCTGTTATTTTCCGGCAACGTCAGCCTCACCCCGCAGCCGACCAGTCAGCGCTGGTTTTCCCCTCAGCGTGGGCATCCGCTGTGGTGGCTTCGCCGGCTCCGGGTGGTTCTCTTCCTGGGCCCCGCCCTCGTCCACCGCGTTTGTGCTCTCGGCGCGGCGAGGTCAACATGGTCAACAAACAACAGCCATCGGAAGAGGTTGACAGTAGGGGCCCACACAGGAAAATGCCTCCTTATTACGCGCAAAGTAATGATTCCTCCACCTGATAGCTGGGACCCACCGGAAGGGTCTCTGTATTTCGCGACAAAAACATTCCCCCCGCTGTCAGCTCGGACCCACCGGAAATGCCTCCTTATTATGCACAAAAAAATGAATACTTCCCCTGCTAGCTGGGACTGACCTTGGTGGGAGGCTGACTTGTGGGCCTACTAAGTTTACGGGGACGGAGGGCTTTGTCAACTTAGTCAATATGAACGACTCTAGCTCCAGTGACCGTATGATGTCCATCCAACGGCCGTAGTGCTTCTTGAACCTCTGGTCTTCGTGCTCCAGCCGCCCAAAGCAGCGCCGGTCGTGCCGCGTGCTCCTGCCTCCTGTGGCCGGCTGTGATGCCGCGGAGGCCTCACCGCCCCTACTACTCCCACCGTTGGCCAGGCCATCCCTCTACTCACCCACACCCCCTATTATTCTGTGGTGACGACAGCCTCACCCTCGTACTCCTCTTCACGTGGGCATCCACTTCTGCATCTTCCCCCGCTCTGCGTCGTCCCCTTCATAGGCCTCGCCGTCGTCCACCGCCGTGGAGCTCTCGACGCAGCGTGGTCAATGTGGTCAACGACCGACTTCCATCGGAAGAGTACTGTGCGTTGAGAGGCTGACAGCTGGGTCCACGGTGGCTGCAAGGAAGTGCCTCCTTATTACGCGCAAAATAATTATTCCTCCAGCTGACAGCGGGGACCCACCGGACGGGCCACCGTATTTCGCGAAAAAAACGTTTCCCCCTGACTGCTGGGACCCACCGGCTACATCTTCGCACGCAAGGAAGTGTGTCCGAGCAAAAAAAACGATTCGCCCCCCTGACTGCTGGGACCCCCCAGCTACATCTTCGCACGCAAGGAAGTGCGTCCGGGCAAAAAAAAACGATTCACCCCCTGACTACTTGGACCCACCAGCTACATCTTCGTAGGCAAGGAAGTGCCTGACAGTCGGGACCCACCTGGTCGAAGCGTACATAGCGTTGTCATTCTGGTCGCGAACGTGTACATACATACTGGTCGTAGTAGAGGCGCGCACGTACACATACGTACAGTGGCGAGGGTGCAAGAAAGAAAATACGGCCACGTACGTACATACGGGCAGGGTCTCGAACGCCTATTCACGCATACGTACATGGCTGGGTCGGAACGGAGAAACAACATCGTCGTTGTTTTCATGGGGAGGCAACGGAATGCGTCGTGTTCATCGGGAGGCAACAGAACGCGTGGGAGCCAACCGACTGGGTCGGAACAGAATGTCTGGTCGTGTTCATCGGGAGGGCTTGGACGGAACAGGCGATGGAAACGAGGCCTAGCATACCACACAATGGAGGAAACTGCCTTGTCTTCTACCATTCACGTTTGAAACGGGATCCTGTTCACCGGGAGGGGTCTGGCGTACCGCAAAACGGAGGAAACGGACCTCCTACGGTCGAAACGGGGTCCTGTTGATCGGGAGGGGCCTGGCGTGCCGCAAAACGGAGGAAACGGACCTCCTACGATCGAAACGGGAGTCCTGTTGATCGGGAGGGGTGTGGCGTACCGCAAAACGGATGAAACGGACTTGTGTTGGAGC
>NC_057804.1:624382256-624388503 GCF_018294505.1 Triticum aestivum
ACTCCATCGGCTACTGTTCAACCACCCCTCCACGGGCACTCCTCCACCGTCTACTGTTCATCCAGCCCTCCACACCACGGGGTCCTGTTCAACCACCCCTCCACGGCCACCCCTCCACCGTCTACTGTTCATCCAGCCCTCCACACCACGGGTTCCTGTTCATCCAGAGGCAACGCCATCGCTCACTGTTCATCCAAACCCCCCCGCAACGCTCACTGTTCATCCAATCGATCGGCTTCAGTTAGCAGCAGTAGCGAAGGAATCGCTCCATCGGGTTCAGTTAACAGCCATCGATCGATCGCTCGGGTTCAGTAACGCGTAGCCTGCAGTGCAATTGTTCGGGTTCAGTTAGAGCCCAACGCCTCGCTCGGGTTCACTTAGAGCCAACACCTCGCACACACGCGCGTACGTACGAGAGAACCGCGCATCGCTCCGCCCCCGACCTCCCACCGTAACCGGCAACTCCCCAAAATTTTCCTCCCCCTCGCTTCTACCACGGTTTTTTCCATCATGGACGGCCCAAAGAATGTCATGCAGCTGCGTCTCCGGCCTGCCCAGGATGAAAAGCCCATTTTCTGTCATGATTTTTTGTCATAGAAGTAGGAGCCGACCACATCTATGATGATACCGGGTTTTGTCACAATTATCGTCATAGAAGTGTCATATGTATGACAGAAAAAAATTTCGTTCGGCCCAAAATGTCACGGAAGTGTCTTTTTTTGTAGTGTATAGACTTGCAAGATAGGATCAAGAACACACATATATTCATGAAAACATAATAGGTTCAGATCTGAAATCATGGCACTCGGGCCCTAGTGACAAGCATTAAGCATAGCAAAGTCATAGCAACATCAATCTCAGAACATAGTGGATACTAGGGATCAAACCCTAACAAAACTAACTTGATTACATGGTGAATCTCATCCAACCCATCACCGTCCAGCAAGCCTACGATGGAATTACTCACACACGGCGGTGAGCATCATGAAATTGGTGATGGAGGATGGTTGATGATGACAACGGCGACGAATCCCCCTCTCTAGAGCCCCGAACGGACTCCAGATCAGCCCTCCCAAGAGAGATTAGGGCTTGGCGGCGGCTCCATGTCGTAAAATGCGATGAAACTTTCTCTCCGATTTTTTTCTCCCCGAACATGAATATATGGAGTTGGAGTTGACGTTGGTGGAGGTCTAGGGGGCCCACGAGATAGGAGGCCGCGCCCTAGGGGGGGGGCGCCCCCCTGTCTCGTGGATAGGTTGTGGGCCCCCTGGCATTAATTCTTTCGCCAAAAATTCTTATTAATTCCAAAAAGTGCCTCCGTGGATTTCTAGGACATTCCGAGAACTTTTCTTTTCTACACATAAAACAACATCATGGCAGTTCTGCTGAAAACAGCGTCAGTCCGGGTTAGTTTTATTCAAATCATGCAAGTTAGAGTCCAAAGCAAGGGCAAAAGTGTTTGGAAAAGTAGATACGTTGGAGACGTATCAATAGACCAAATTAATACAAGTTCATACATAAAGTTCATACAACACTTAAATGGAACATACAAATAACTCTCTAGCTAAAGCATTTAAATGCAACAACAAATACAATCAAGATCGCAACTAAGGTAACAATTGATCCAACAGCATAATGATATCAAGCCTCACTATCAATGGCATATTTTCTAATCTTTCTAATCTTCAAAATCTTGATCTTGTGATCATCAATGACATCGCCAACATGCAACTCCAATTCCATCTTCTCCCCCTCAATTCTTTTCAATTTTTCTTTCAACTAAATCTAACCTCTCGACAATAGGGTCGGTTGGAATTTCCGGTTCACATACCTCCTAGATAAAAATATCTATGTCAACTTGATGGGCATAATTTTTCATAAACACGAAATGCAACAAATAATTTTAAAAGAGAATATACCACATACGAATCATAACACAGACGAGGGCTGACGGGGACGGATATCAAAACCATGGCACTATGTGTAACAAACAACGTACGGGTAAGATATGCACCAAGGAGCCAAAGGCAATTACCGTTATACAAGTAGCTATATATCTAAATCACACAAACATGATTTTTTTTATGTAAAAAACATAAGAACAAGAGGCTCACCACAAGGTGGTGCCGGCGACGGGTCGGTGCGGACGATCGATGGTGGTTACGACGGAGACAGGAAGGCACTAAGTAAACCACACCTACATATGCAAACTAAGAGTTATTTTAAGCTCAAGTTGCATATAAATTAAATAAACTACCACATATAATTCCTCCCAAATTACTAAAACCCACAAATTAATCACTATATAAACCATTGCAAAATCTAATATAGCAATGAGAGATGAAAGGACAAAGTTGCTAACCTTTGTGATCACTTGAATGGATGGGGGCCTTCAAATCTTGACAAATTAGAGCAAGTACAATAGAGCTGAGTCAGCGGGCTATAAGGAATACTCCCTCCTTTCCGGTTTATAAGGCTTATCTCAACTTTTTTGTTTTTCCAATTTAGAGGGCTCATCTCCATCTCATTTTTAGTTTCCAATGCGCATTAAATCTTTGCATGCAAGAATTAAGAAGAAACAAACCAATGCATGTAATGCTCCTACTCATCTAGTGGACAAGCATGCATGCACTGTAATTAATCCAAATTAATGCATGAGTTTAATTGGGTAGTTTTGTAATGTACGAGATACATTCCTCCACTCACAAAATGCTTTGGTTGATGAGATTTGAGATTTGAGCCCTATAAACCGAAAGGGAGGGAGTAAACAGTAGTATATTTCTGCTTAGTTGGAGGAAAGAGAAGAGGAGAGAGAAGGTAAGAGGGCTCTTCGTGAAGAGCCAGCTCTAGCACGTGCTCCTAGGCACTTTGTAGAACATGTTGACTATAAGATGGCCTGTAGGCTTATAGACAGCAGCTGGCTATACTATTAATGCTCTTTAGATGAGGTGCTAAGTGCATTAAATGGCTTAGTAACTCAAGTGTTCAATGCATAGGTGCTTAGTTTATTGGTGCCACATCATATTTTATGCCTACGTGGCAGGCTTAGCAGCTATACATGGTGGAGCACTGGGAGAGGCCAAGGCTGGTCATAGTGGGGAGTAACTTGTACTGTAACATATTACTATGTTACTCTAAACATCTTTGTAAACTTGAAAGGAGGGAGTAGTAACATACACTAGTGTCATATGCAGTGTATGGGAGCACATGATATTTCCCCGTCCGGACCGATCCCAAGTTGGCTTCTCACCTTCTTGGCCCAACAAAAACCCCTCCCCCATCCCACGCGCGCTTCTCGCCCGGTGCCAGCTGAGCCCGCCGCTCCACATTGATGGCAAGTCAGGGCGATGCGACCTCTCACTGCTTCCACCGTTGAAGCGGCGCGCCGACCGAGGGCATCGCCCGCTGCACGCCCGGCATTTCAGACTACACAGTGGATAGTAACTTTTAGAGAAAGTACTACTATAATTAGATGACATAAGCAGGCTATAAGGATTTAAATATAGTATTTGTGCTTAGTTTAAGGAGAGAGAAGAGGAGAGAGAAGAGAACCGGATTGTAAACGTGTAGCCGGTTGTACTCCAACATACTCTACTTTGTGAGACAAAAGGTGGGGCCATTATTAATGATATTGTATTTATACTAAAGGGACTTACGGACGCCTTAATTACTCCTTTTTTTTGAAACAAACCTTGGTGGGGCTATTATTGACTTTTTTGAGCTATTATTGACTTGGACGTGGGGTTTGGGGGCCAAAGGCCTACTATTATACTCCGACCTGACATGCTCTACCCTAGCCACCGATGTATCATATGGTTTCGCACCGTTCCAGATCTTAGCGCCGCCACGCAATTCTTCTCCACCCCTCCTTCCGGCATGCACCGCGACAAGGGACAACAGTCATCTGAACCCCGCCTTTCGCGATCCTGTACAGGAGAGGGGCGATCAGGTTTTTGGGGAGCACACTCCTATGACTGCTTCCAGCGACGACTTCCTCAACGACAGCCTTCTTCCCCGACCTCGGTAACCTCTTCATCAACGACATGAGTGACAACATAAACCACATCGGTTTTGCTCCCGCTGTACAGTATGTGATTTTGTCCTCCTGGTTTAGTCCGCATCATTACTTTGATGCTTGCAATTGTCGTCATGATCTATTTACTGCTGATTCGGATTAAATCTCATACTAAATTGCTCATATATTCAACAATCCAATCCAAAAACCTGATCACAGGCAATTTACTCCGAGTTGTTTTGCTGCGCTTTTGAAGCCTCCTACTTTTAAGGGGGTGCAATATTAAAGGTGGCGCACAAGAGCAGTATATTGGTTTCAGATCATGTGCTGCTATGATGCCACTAAGGGTAAGCCTGAGGGCAATCTTAATCCTACACAGCAGGAAGCTTTTCAAAACATGGATACCCTATTCAAAGCCGCCCTGCTGAGTGTTCTTGACGATTCCATTGTGGATTCGTATATGTTGTTTGACAGCGGCAAAGACATGTGGGCTGCGCTCGAGGCCACGTTTGGGCCCTCGGGCGCTGGCAACGGGTTGTACGTCATGGAGAAATTGTGTGACTACAAGATGACTGATGAGCGCTCTGTTGTTCAGCAGACTCATGAGATACAGTCACTCTCTAAGGAACTTGAGTACTTTAAGTGTGTGTTGCCGGACAAATTTGTTGCTGGGACCATCATTGCCAAGCTTCCACCTTCGTGGAACGATTTTGCAACTTCTCTGAAAAACAAGAGACATGAGTTTTCTGTTTTGGATCTCATTAGCACTCTTGATTTTGAGGAGAAGGTGAGAGCAAAAGACACACGTGCTCGGGTCGCCGAGGGAGCTTCTAGTGCCCACATGGTACACGAGAAGAACTTCCAGCCCAACCAGCCCCAAAACAACAAGAACAAATCTAAGGGGAAAGGCAAGTTTGATGCAAAGAACAAGCCGTCACATTCTACCAACTTCAAGAAGAATTCTCATAACGGGAAGGGATACAAACCTCAATTTTGGTAGCACCGCACAAAATTTATATGGCTGCATCTACCTGTTGTCAGCTAACCTCATGGTGCTCCAAATATTCCTACATTCGTAACTAGGTACAATGACCACCGCAAGATGAAATTAGCTTATTCGTACGTTGACTTGCTGAATGCAGTGTGGAACGATCCTGTCATGTCTGGAGGAGCATACAAGCAGTGCAGCCGAAGGTGGAAATCAACCAAGGACTTATGAAATTATATCTAATCTTCCTCAGGCAGGTCAGTATCCCCTTCGTCCAGATGATCGTGTTTTGTCATGCCGAGCTATTGATATGTGCTACTGTTTTGCAACACCGTTTAAGTATAGCTACGGTTTTCCTATCTTTTCAGATTCAGGACAATGAATAGGATATCAGGGGAACTACACAATATGGACCCATGTTGAATCATCTCTATTGCCTCATGTGTTTGCTGCAAATGTGTCAGCATCAATTGCAAGATGAGGCAGCTCGATAGCTGTGGTGTTGCCAACATGCTCAAAGTGCTCGCAACATTGAGAAGAAACAAGCATGCCCAGGAAATTAATGCGTGCGTAGGGAGGCCCTTTGCTCAGAGAAGCATCGACCGATTTTCTTTATTTCCACGCCTTCTCACAGTTTTGTATATTGGTTATAGTATGGTGAATCATTGAGATGCATAGACATGCTGAACTTTTGTTCTTCTGAATGTTAGTTTAATGTGAGTGTATGCATCCAGTACCGCATCCTCTAATTTGGTGGATGCACATAGAGAAAATAAATCTCCTTAATTTACTCCATAACCACCCTATTAAATAGGCCTAGTAACAAACCAGGCGCATGCAGTGGCCGGCGGGCACATGCATCTTGCATGCATGGCCAGTCATGCAACAACGCAAAAGAAGAGAGCGGTTCTTGGGAAAAAGTGAGTAGTTAGTGCAGCATACCTTATAAACACGAACAACTTGCTCTCCCGCTTCCGTCTCCCACCCAATTCCCCCTGCTCCCCAATCTTCCTCACTCGTCCAGAAAACCCCGCTCACCTTCTTCCTCACTCATACAGAAAACGCCTGCTCCTCTTCTTCCACTCCTACAGAAATCCCCAGCCCTCCTTCTTCCCCACTCACACTGCCACTAGGCTCGTCTCTGGCTACTCTGCTCAAACCCGTGAGCTCGGCGCGACGCCCACAAGGAAAATGGAGTCGGCTGGCCCCAGCGCCAAGAAGATGAGGCTCCCGCCAGCGGCGAC
>NC_057804.1:624388700-624393611 GCF_018294505.1 Triticum aestivum
CCAGATCTGAGGAACCGGTAGAATCTCTGGTGGACCACATTAGCAATCTCCCGGACATCATCCTTGAGGAGATCATCTCGCTTCTCCCCACCAAGGATTGCTGCCGCACACAAGTCCTCTCAACTCGGTGGCGCCCTCTATGGTGCACCGCGCCCCTCAATCTCGACTGTCGTCAGATATCTGTCCTTCCTAAATTTGATCTCATCAGAGCCATCGTCTCTTCTCACCAGCAGGGCCCCGTTCAATGCCTCTGCATCCCGACAAGCTACCTGCTGTCCATACCCGGCAAGGTGGACGCTTGGCTGACATCCCCTGAAATCGGAAAACTCCAGCAGTTTGAGTTCTACCATTACCACGAAAGCTTCATACCACGAACATACCAAGAATTCGTGCCCACACCACCGTTGTCCATCTCGCGCTTTTCCTCCTCTGTCCACACCGCCACCTTCGCCCGGTGCCATCTACCAGACGACCTGGTACAAATGCTTCGACTCCCACTGCTAAAAAAACTTTCGCTTGTGGTGGTTTATCTGTCGGAGGCCTCACTGCACAGCATCATCCACTCTAGTTGCCCTGCCCTGGAGCGCTTGCTGATTGTTTTGGGAATAGAAATCTGTATCAGTTCTCTCCAAATAAAGTCACCTCACCTTAAAAGCATTGGAATTTGTTTTGAAGGACAGCAGCTCCTCATTGAAGATGCCCCTTCACTTGAAAGGTTGCTCCTTCATAATTGTTATACACCTTCAGAAATAATTGTCGTCTCTGCGCCCAAACTGGAGACCTTGGGTGTAATTCGTGACCCGTTTAATAATCACAAGGAGTTGGTGTTTGGCTCCTCACCTTTTCAGGTACCGTATATTATCATCTACACATTTGTAATCATATGCTGCATTTTTCATTTATGCGCATAAGTTTTATATCATCTTGGAGTACACTTTGGGTACTAATATTATGTTATATGCTCAATGAAGAGTTCGTCCATTGATAGCCTATCAATGATGCTTGATTCTGTCAAGATCATATATATCAGAATGTATAGTTTTGATCTGGACATAATTATTGGCTTGCTGCGATGCTTTTGATCTCTGGAGAATTTATACATAGAGGTGATGATTTCATGCACATTGAAAGCCCGTATATATTGTACTAGAATTAACTGTTTAGTTGTCGTTCTTTCGACATACTCTTTTTTCAGACCTTAACTGTTTTCAATCTTCATGTCTACTTAGGCAGAACCACATGGAGAAAAACATATAACCAATCGTTGGCGTAATAAGCACAAGAATTTTCTTAGTTCTCATGACATTCGTTTGAGGACAATAACGATGGGACGATATGCATCCAACCAGGCAAACAGAAGCTTTGTCACATTCTTCCTGTTGAATGCGAGGTTAGTATTGTCCATGAGGCTTAATTTTTACAGCAAGAGATTTCTCACGGACGAACATGTTGAACAGCAAAAAGAAGTTTCAGGTGGACAAATGGGCTTCTAAACGTGCTTGGCTTCTATTTACAACAAGTTGTAGACATCCTAAAATAAATTTTTTTGCACATGATGTTGATTTTATGGATCAGACCGATCCATTTGTTTGTGACTGCAAAAAGAGTGGTTGGGTTAGATGTTATTGTCATGTTTAATTTGGGTTTTGTCTAAAAATTTGATGAACAATTAATCATTGGGATTTTTGTACCATTTGTATGCTTGACTTGCATGTTGTTGCCCTCGTACTCCCCTCGACCTGCCACTACACTACCGCATCTTTCATGGCTGGTGTTTGTTCCCGTCGGAGGCCTTGCCGTCGTTCTCCGCCTTGGTTAGCTTGCTGTGCTCGCCGCCGTCTGGTGTTGTCAACATGGTCAACAACCAAGAGGAATCAGGAGATGACTGTACGTGGAGAGGTTGACAGTAGGGACCCACCAGGGTCATTGCATTTCGCAAGCAGGTGCCTCGTCATTACAAGCCAAAACAATACTTCCTCCTAATTGTTTGACAACTAGGTTCCACGCCATTGTCAATGTAGTCAATAAACGAGAAAATTACACAACGAGCGGATAACACCAGGGACCTAGCACCTCGCCCAGTTGTTTTTCAGTTTCAGAGACGGAGCTCAACTGCGTGTTGTGCGGGGGCTGTGGCCCGTCTAGCCCACGCTTACGCTTTTATTAAGCACATGACGAGCCCAGTTGATATTTTTTCTTTCTGAAATTGGCTAGCCCAGTTCTTTTTTTGGAGAATACCAAAACCGAGGCCTACTTGCTTTTCTCAGCCCTGCTGGGCTGCACATCTTTCAAGACGAGGAGGATTAAGAAATGGGCTTCCCCAGAAAACGGGCTATAAGTTGTAAGAAATGGGCTATAAATTTTTAAACCAAAGCCAACCGGCAATTGCATTAAAATATCATTTTTTTTCAGGATTTCTCTAATCTCTACTCTTATAAAAACCAAAGCCAACTGGCAATTACATTAAAATATCATCTTTTCACCCATAAGATAAACCACTCATACAAATGCATCTTCATGTTCCGTGCAACGAATGGGCATCTTGCTAGTTAAGATTCTAAATTTCATTCATTTTTTGCGGGAATTGTTTTTTGAATTTTATTTTGATATAATTTTTTAAACCTATTTTTAACGTGACTCGAAATTTCGTGATTAAAAGAGTTCGGACCCCACCGAAATATGCAAAAATTTGTTGAATTTTTTAGCAGTGCCCAGAATATATGGTATGTAATGCTAATAAAAAGAAAATTAGCTTCAAATATCCTTAAGAATTAGCAAATGGGCTGTAAATTAATTGAAAATAATGGCTCATGGGCTGTATGCTGTTTTCCACAGATTTGGAGGCTGACTTCTGGGCCTACTAGGTTGACGATGACGCTGTCCTAAATTTTTTTTGACGCGTACGCAAGGCTTTGTCAACTTAGTCAACACACAATAGTGACTGTTGGATGTCCATCCAACGGCCGCCGTGCTTCTTCAATCTCTGATCTTCCTGCTCCAGCCGCCCAAACCAGCACCGATGGGACTGCCTGCTCCCTCCTCCCGTGGCTGGATGTGCTGCCGCCAGACCATTCCTCTAACCACCCACACATCCTGTTATTTTCCGGCAACGTCAGCCTCACCCCGCAGCAGACCAGTCAGCGCTCGTTCTCCCCTCAACATGGGCATCCGCTGCGGTGGCTTCGCCGGCTCTGGGTGGTTCTCTTCCTGGGCCCCGCCCTCGTCCACCGCGTTTGTGCTCTCAGCGCGGCGAGGTCAACATGGTCAACAAACAACAGCCATCGGAAGAGGCTGACAGTAGGGGCCCACACAGGAAAATGCCTCCTTATTATGTGCAAAATAATGATTCCTCCACCTGATAGCTGGGACCCATCGGAAGGGTCTCTGTATTTCACGAAAAAAACGTTCCCCCCGCTGTCAGCTCGGACCCACCGGAAATGCCTCCTTATTACGCACAAAAACTGAATACTTCCCCTGCTAGCTGGGACTCACCTTGGTGGGAGGCTGACTTGTGGGCCTACTAAGTTTACGGGGACGGAGGGCTTTGTCAACTTAGTCAATAGGAACGACTCTAGCTCCAGTGACCGTACGATGTCCATCCAACGGCCGTAGTGCTTCTTGAACCTCTGGTCTTCGTGCTCCAGACGCCCAAAGCAGCGCCGGTCGTGCCGCGTGCTCCTGCCTCCTGTGGCCGGCTGTGATGCCGCGGAGGCCTCACCGCCCCTACTACTCCCACCGCTGGCCAGGCCATCCCTCTACTTACCCACACCCCCTGTTATTCTGCGGCGACAGCAGCCTCACCCTCGTACTCCTCTTCACGTGGGCATCCACTGCTGCATCTTCCCTGGCTCCGCGTCGTCCCCTTCCTAGGCCTCGCCGTCGTCCACCGCCGTGGTGCTCTCGGCGCGGCGTGGTCAATGTGGTCAACGACCGACTTCCGTCGGAAGAGTACTGTGCGTGGAGAGGCTGACACTGGGTCCACGGCGGCCGTAAGGAAGTGCCTCCTTATTACGCGCAAAATAGTTATTCCTCCACCTGACAGCGGGGACCCACCGGACGGGCCATCGTATTTTGCAAAAAAAAGCGTTTCCCCCTGACTGCTGGGACCCACTAGCTACATCTTCGCACGCAAGGAAGTGTGTCCGGGCAAAAAAACGATTCGCCCCCCTGACTGCTGGGACCCCCCAGCTACATCTACGCACGCAAGGAAGTGCGTCCGGGCAAAAAAACAATTCGCCCCCTGACTGCTGGGACCCACCAGCTACATCTTCGCAGGCAAGGAAGTGCGTGACAGTCGGGACCCGCCTGGTCGAAGCATACGTAGCGTTGTCATTCTGGTCGCGAATGTGTACGTACATACTGGTCGTAGTAGAGGCGCGCACGTACACGTACATACAGCGGCGAGGGTGCAAGAAAGAAAATACGGCCACGTACGTACATACGGGTAGGGTCTCGAACGCCTACTCGCGCATACGTACATGGCTGGGTCGGAACAGAGAAATAGCATCGTCGTCGTGTTCATGGGAAGGCAACGGAATGTGTCGTGTTCATCAGGAGGCAACAGAACGCGTGGGAGCCAACCGGCTGGGTCGGAACGGAATGCATGGTCGTGTTCATCGGGAGGGCTTGGACGGAACATGCGATGGAAACAAGGCCTAGCGTACCACACAACAGAGGAAACGGCCTTGTGTTCGACCAGCCACGTTTGAAACGGGATCCTGTTCATTGGGAGGGGCCTGGCGTACCGCAAAACGGAGGAAACGGACCTCCTACGGTCGAAACAGGGTCCTGTTGATCGGGAGGGGCTTGGTGTGCCGCAAAACGGAGGAAACGGACCTCCTACGATCGAAACGGGGGTCCTCTTGATCGGGAGGGGTGTGGCGTACCGTAAAACGGACGAAACGGACTTGT
>NC_057804.1:624394208-624397467 GCF_018294505.1 Triticum aestivum
ACGCTCACTGTTCATCTAATCGATCGGCTTTAGTTAGCAGCAGTAGCGAAGCAATCGCTCCATCGGGTTCAGTTAACAGCCATCGATCGATCGCTCGGGTTCAGTAGCGCGTAGCCTGCAGTGCAATTGCTCGGGTTCAGTTAGAGCCCAATGCCTCGCTCGGGTTCAGTTAGAGCCAACACCTCGCACACACGCGCATACGTACGAGAGAAACGCGCATCGCTCCGCCCCCGACCTCCCACCGTAACCGGCAACTCCCCAAAATTTTCCTCCCCCTCGCTTCTACCACGGTTTTTTCCGTCATGGACGGCCCAAAGAATGTCATGCAGCTGCATCTCCAGCCCGCCCAGGATGAAAAGCCCATTTTCTGTCATGATTTTTTGTCATAGAAGTAGGAGCCCACCACATCTATGATGATACCGGGTTTTGTCACAATTATCGTCATAGAAGTGTCATATGTATGACAGAAAAAAATTTCGTTCGGCCCAAAATGTCACGGATGTGTCTTTTTTTTGTAGTGTATAGACTTGCAAGATAGGATCAAGAACACACATATATTCATGAAAACATAATAGGTTCAGATCTGAAATCATGGCACTCGGGCCCTAGTGACAAGCATTAAGCATAGCAAACTCATAGCAACATCAATCTCAGAACATAGTCGATACTAGGGATCAAACCCTAACAAAACTAACTTGATTACATGGTGAATCTCATCCAACCCATCACCGTCCAGCAAGCCTACGATGGAATTACTCACACACGGCGGTGAGCATCATGAAATTGGTGATGGAGGATGGTTGATGATGACAACGGCGACGAATCCCCCTCTCTGGAGCCCCAAACGGACTCCAGATCAGCCCTCCCAAGAGAGATTAGGGCTTGGCGGCGGCTCCATGTCGTAAAATGCGATGAAACTTTCTCTCCGATTTTTTTCTCCCCGAACATGAATATATGGAGTTGGAGTTGACGTTGGTGGAGGTCTAGGGGGCCCACGAGATAGGAGGCCGCGCCCTGGGGAGGGGGCGCCCCCCTGTCTCGTGGATAGGCTGTGGGCCCCCTGGCATTAATTCTTTCGCCAAAAATTCTTATTAATTCCAAAAAGTGCCTCCGTGTATTTCTAGGACATACCGAGAACTTTTCTTTTCTACACATAAAACAACATCATGGCAGTTCTGCTGAAAACAGCGTCAGTCCGGGTTAGTTTCATTCAAATCATGCAAGTTAAAGTCCAAAGCAAGGGCAAAAGTGTTTGGAAAAGTAGATACGTTGGAGACGTATCAATAGACCAAATTAATACAAGTTCATACATAAAGTTCATACAACACTTAAATGGAACATACAAATAACTCTCTAGCTAAAGCATTTAAATGCAACAACAAATACAATCAAGATCGCAACTAAGGTAACAATTGATCCAACAGCATAATGATATCAAGCCTCACTATCAATGGCATATTTTCTAATCTTTCTAATCTTCAAAATCTTGATCTTGTGATCATCAATGACATCGCCAACATGCAACTCCAATTCCATCTTCTCCCCCTCAATTCTTTTCAATTTTTCTTTCAACTAAATCTAACCTCTCGACAATAGGGTCGATTGGAATTTCCGGTTCACATACCTCCTAGATAAAAATATGTATGTCAACCTGATGGGCATAATTTTTCACAAACACGAAATGCAACAAATAATTTTAAAAGAGAATATACCACATCCGAATCATAACACAGACGAGGGCTGACGGAGACGGATATCAAAACCATGGCACTATGTATAACAAACAACGTACGGGTAAGATATGCACCTAGGAGCCAAAGGCAATTACCGCCATACAAGTAACTATATATCTAAATCGCACAAACATGATTTTTTTATATAAAAAACATAAGAACAAGAGGCTCACCACAAGGTGGTGCCGGTGACGGGTCGGTGCGGACGATCGATGGTGGTTACGACGGAGACGGGAAGGCACTAAGTAAACCACACCTACATATGCAAACTAAGAGTTATTTTAAGCTCAAATTGCATATAAATTAAATAAACTACCACATATAATTCCTCCCAAATTACTAAAACCCACAAATTAATCACTATATAAACCATAGCAAAATCTAATCTAGCAATGAGAGATGAAAGGACAAAATTGCTAACCTTTGTGATCACTTGAATGGATGGGGGCCTTCAAATCTTGACAAATTTTGGGCAAAATGTGTGATGAGCTTGAGGGAAGAGGGGAAGAACAAAGAGGAGAGGGGAAAAGGGGAAGAACAGAGCGAGCTGGATGAAGGGTTTGTATGTAGGATGACCTTTAGTACCGGTTCGTGGCATGAACCGGTACTAAAGGTGCTGGAGGGGCCCCAGTCTGACAACATCCTGCCACCACTCTCTTTAATACCGGTTCGTGGCACGAACCGGTGCTAAAGGTTCGCCATGAAACGGTAATACTGAGAGCGGCCCGCCTAGCCGTTGGAACCGGCACTAATGGTCACATTAGTGCCGGCTCAAATACAAACCGGGACTAATGATTTGCACATTAGACCATTTTTCTACTAGTGTTCGTCTCATGATATAAGACATTTTTGCAGTTTAAGATGAACTGGGAGCTTGTAAGAAACAACTGTGCTTTCTGCAGCAAAAATGTAACATAGTGTTTTTTGCAAACCTACCTTCAAAGTAATGGTTTTGTGCAATTTACTCCTGTGATACGGATACGTCAACATACGTGTGTATTGTGTATTGTTCTACGTACATCATATGTACTAGTCACATACGTTTATCGGTACTAAGAGCGCGTGAAAAGGAACACCCGTTCTCTACGTGCCAGTGCTAAATAAACCACTACTAGGAAAAGGGCTATAGATGGGATTGACACTAATGGCGCACCGTAGAAGTGGTGCGCCACTACTATATACTAATGGCGCACCATTTGGTGATGCGCCATTAGTGTGGAAGACACTAATGGTGCACCAGACACTAGGTGCGCCAACAATTTTTTTTCATTTTTCCAAACATACTAATGGCGCATCCGAGCGAAGTGCGCCATTACTAGTTCTAACTAGTAATGGCGCACCAGCCACAGAGTGCGCCAGTACTGTATTTTTTTTATTCTTTTTTTGCAAAACTACTAATGGCACACTGTGGCACAGTGCGCCATTACTAGTTTAAACTAGTAATGGCGCACTGTGCCAAGGTGCGCCATTAGTATATATATATATATATCTGTGTGTGTGTGTGTGTGTGTGTGTGTGTGTGTGTG
>NC_057804.1:624397838-624402198 GCF_018294505.1 Triticum aestivum
CGGGTGTGTGGTGCGCCATTAGTATGTTGTGTTACTAATGGCGCATGTCTTTGTGGTGCGCCATTAGTAACCTCGGACCAGCTAGATATTTTGGACAGCCACACCCTACACACTCACTTTCCCCACTTCATTCCCTCCACCTCCTTCTCCAAGCTTGTCGGCTGCCTCCTCCTCCTCACCTCATTTGCACCATAGATTCATCAAAATTAAGTGGTGAAATTACCTTTTTTTGATAGGTAAGTAAGGGGAAAGCTATCTTCATGTTGTAGATCTATTTGTTTTCTCCCTAGCTCGCTCCAACAACGTGCACATGCACTTTTTGTGGCCCAGCTAGATCTATGTATGTTTGTGGTGTTGCATATATGTTTGTGTTTGTAGGTACCGGTATTTGAAATGCGATAGTTGCCAATATTTTGCCGGAATGTTGATTCATTTCCGTTTCGGCGAGAATTTTGGCACTATGCATTCTTTTTGGTCTTATTTTTAGGGAAGGTCATGCCAAAAAATTTCTTGGTTCCAAAATATCATTTTGCTCTACCAGGCAGGCGACCATGGTCTGCACGATGACCGAAGGCATCGTGAATAGGTTTTTGAGCTCCACGAAGGCCGAGATGCTTCAAAAGAACAAGATGGAGATAAGATGTCCGTGTCGAAGATGCAAGTTGAAGAGCCTTATTGAGGACCCGGATTCCGGGCAGGTGCGGGACCACCTGCTCTTGCGTGGTTTCATGGATGGCTATCGGTGGCAAGGTGATGAGGATGACTATGAAGTCGTCCATGGGGGGCGGGCAAGAAATGAGGAAGTGCAACAAGACAGCCACCACGGCGAGGGCGGGCGAGAAGACGAAGAATCTCCAGGACATGATCACGAGGGTGATGCTGTACACAGTCATCATGTAGAAGATGCCGGACATGATGATGAGGAAGATCAAGACGAAGGGCATGATCATGAAGATGAAGATGCCGGAGCAGACGACGATGGAGGCTGGGTGCAGGACCCTCATATTCAAGAGCTGCTTCTCAAGCAGACGGATAACGCAAGAGCTGCCGCCCGAGAGAAAGCCAAGCTGGATCAACTGGAGATAGACGCAGTTACTCCATTATATGAAGGATGCAGGCCCGAGGATACCCGCCTGAAAGTAACGCTCATGGCTCTAGAGATGAAGGTAAAACACAAAATGACCGACGCATGCTTGGACGAGAAGATGTCATTTTTGCACGAACGTCTTCCCAAGGGGAACAAGTGCCCGACCAGTTTCGAGGAGGCGAAGAAAATTGTGTGTCCTCTTGATTTACCGCACGTGAAATACCATGTGTGCATGAACAATTGCATCATTTATCGGGACGAGCACGCGGAGTCTACCATATGTCCGGTGTGCGACGTCACTCGATACAAGAAGAGGAAGAAAGCTCCTCGAAAATCGGTGTGGTACTTTCCGATCACTCCTCGTCTGCAGCGGTATTTCACGGACCCTAAGGTAGCAAAGCTCCTGCGTTGGCACGCGGATAGGGAGGAGAAGAAGCGGGAAGATGACGGAAATGATCCAGAGATAAATAAAAAAGACAAGATGCTGAGTCACCCTAAGGATGCGAGCCAGTGGCAAGCGTTGAACTTCGAAGACCCAGAATTTGGAAAGGATCCAAGGAACATCGTGCTGGGCGCGAGCACCGATGGAGTCAATCCGTTTGGCAGCCAGAGAAGCACACATAGCACCTGGCCTGTGTTTGTGTGGATGTACAACCTTCCCTCTGGTTCTGCATGAAGAGGAAGTACATTCACATGAGTATGCTAATTGAAGAGCCGAAACAACCAGGGAACGACATCAATCTGTATCTGGGGCTGCTGAAAGAGGAGCTACACACACTGTGGAAAATGCCAGCCAATACGTGGGACGCCGCAGAGAAAGAATATTTTTCTATGAGAGCCACACTGCTCACGACGGTGCACGACTATCTCGGTTACGGATATCTCGCGGGGCAGGTAGTCCACGGATTTTCTGGATGCGTAAGGTGCATGGATGACACAACGTATCGCCAGCTAGATAGAGATCCCGGGTCTTCGAAAACCATGTTCATGGGACATCAAAGGTAGCTTCGCAACGATGGCCCGTGGAGGAAACACAAAGATGTGTTCGATGGTGAAACCGAACCCGAAGACGCCCGCGTACGAGGAGCGGAGAGGAAATAGACAAGCTGTTGAAAAATTGGAAAGATTGCCCACTGCCGGGAAAGAAGCAAAAGGCGCCAGAGCCGGGAAAGAAGCGAAAGGCGCCAGAGCCGCTGCTGAAGGTATGGAAAACGAGGTCTGTTTTCTGGGACTTGCCGTACTGGAAGATCCACTGTGTGCCTCACAGCCTTGATGCCATGCATATCACGAAGAACGTGTGTGAGAGTCTGCTTGGTACCCTGCTCAACATGCCAGAGAGGACCAAAGATGGGCCGAAAGCAAGGGCAGACTTGAAATCAATGGGCATCAGGCAGGAGCTTCACGCTAATGATGATGATGATGATGAGGCAAAGCAGGACACAGAAAGTCGTCGCAAAGGCAAAAAGGCCAAGAAGACCGGAAATGACTACCCTCCCGCGTGCTTCACTCTAAGTCAGGAGGAGATCGAGCAATTTTCACCTGCCTCGTAGGAGTAAAACTTCCTTATGGTTACACGGGCAAGATAAGCAGATACCTAGACCCAGCGAAGCAGAAGTTCAGCGGGATGAAGTCTCACGACTGTCACGTGCTGATGATGCAGATACTTCCAGTTGCAATCCGTGGTTTCATGGACGCGCACGTCCATGAAACGCTATTTGGCCTATGCAACTTTTTCGATGTCATCTCTTGGAAGTCGGTTGGCGTGAGGCAACTCAGAAGGCTACAGGAAGAGATCGTGGTGATACTATGCGAGCTTGAGATGTACTTCTCGCCCGCATTCTTCAACGTTATGGTGCATCTGCTGGTCCATATCGTGGAGGATATCATCCAACTCGGGCCAACGTTCCTGCACAGCATGATGCCGTTCGAAAGGATGAATGGTGTCATCAAAGGATACGTTCGCAACATGTCACGTCCAGAGGGAAGTATAGCCAGGGGCTTTCTGACCGAAGAGTGCATCTCCTACTACACGAATTATTTAGGCATCGAGAACCCCATTGGTCTGCCCGTCAACAGGCACCTCGGCAGGCTCGCTGGATGGGGTCACCGTGAGGGTCGCCACGAAATGCATGTCGACTTCGAGGGTCGACTCGCCGACTTTGAAAGAGCAAACCTAGTCGCACTACAACACATAGACGTGGTCGATCCTTGGGTGGTAGAGCACAAAACCTTTATTGAGAAGACGTACAATGACCGAGGCCAACAGAGGACGGACGGAGATATAATCAAAGAGCACAACTCATGTTTCACGCGTTGGTTCAAGCAGAAGCTTCTGTCGTACCCTTTACATGAGGATTCTTCCGCGGAAGAACAACTCATATTCGCCTTGTCAGAGGGCGCCGAGCACAACCTGATGACCTATAAGGTGTACGATATCAACGGCTACACATTCTACACCGAGGAGAAGGACATGAAGAGCGATGGTTATCAGAACTCCGGGGTAACGATGGAATCCTACACCGGTAATGACAAGGATAGATACTACGGAAGGATCGAGGAGATCTGGGAGCTGAGCTACGCTGGAGAGAAGGTCCCGATGTTCCGTGTCAGATGGGTCAAGAGCGTCCTAAAAGAAGACCGGTATTTCACCACCATGGTTATACCCGAAGACAAATCCAAGACATCATGCGCAAACGTCACCGCGAAAAATGAGCCATCGGTACTGGCTTCCCAAGTGGACCAATGCTTCTTCATTACCAACCCGCCAAAGCCCAGTTGTGTTGTCGTGAGGAGAGGCAAAAGGAAGATCATCGGAATGGATGGAGTAGCCAATGAGCAAGACTTCGACAAGTACGGCGACTCGAAGATCGAACATGACGACGACGATGATGTAGCAGCATACACCATAAGAAGAAGCAGGACCACCCTACCTAAAGGACATCTATTCCACAGAAGAACTCCATTTGCGAAAAAGAAGGGCAAGAAGATTGTGAACAGATAGCTAGCTAAGATCGATTGTCTTTAAATCGTAGCCTTCATTTCTCGATTGTATTTCATGGGCACTTTTTGATATCATGAATATTTTAAATTTCATGGGCAATTTTTGAATTCATGAGGACACTCGATCTCGATCCCCCTCCATCTTGATCTGGATCCCCCCTCCATCTCGATCTCGATCCCCCTCCATCTCGATCGCTATCCCCCTCCATCTCGATCTCGATCCCTCCCCCGCTCCACCGTCGCCGACGAGCACCCCCCGCACCCGCCCCCGCT
>NC_057804.1:624402845-624478895 GCF_018294505.1 Triticum aestivum
GCCACCCCATGTCCACCAGGAGAGGAGGCCCCACGTCCAGCAGGAGAGGAGGCCCGCGACCTCCCCGCCATCCAGCAGGAGAACAGGGTACGAATCTCTGACGCATTCATCTCTTGCTGATTTTCTTCTTCATCTCCTCCAATCTCTGACGCGTTCAACTTGGATACGGAGAAGCTGCTGCTGTGGGTTCGACTTGTTTGGATTTGGTTCCCCTATCACCAAGGTGACCACTTGTCTCGCCTCTTTCCCCCCTCTATACAAGTTCATGGCTGTGGAGTGCTATGGTCGATGCTTGTCTCAGCTGTATGCATTTGATTTCAGACTATATAGCTTGTATATGCAAAGTGCCTAGGGTTAAATAGGTCTGTACAGTAACACATTTGCTTCTTATTGTACATGACTATGTTTATTGTGCTGAAACATCTGTCTGATCTAATTAGAATGTATATGTGAGTTAAATAGGTATGATTTTTGGGTAGAGGCAGCATCCATGTATTTGGGTAGCTAGTGGTTGTTTTTTGCTGTGTTGCAAGAAAGGCGATAATGTTGGCTGAATGTGCTTGAGGAAGAAAAGTAAAAAAGTGATTGGAATCGCATGCCTAGAATGTTGTTCACTTATTGTCTTCATATTTAAAATCATCTGTTTTAAGTAAAGTAGGCTCTGAGAAAAACCTTCCAGAAAAAGCTAAACATCACAAATATACTGCTCTTGGATTGATGATTTGATTATGTAGCATTCTATCTGGGAGGCTCTAGTGGAGGATAGATTGGAAGATTATGTTATTATTTGAGCAAGTTCACTGATGTATTTAGTCAGATAAAAAAATACCGACGCTTAATGCTTTACATATTGTTTTGGAAAGATCATATCAAACATTCTGCTTATGTAATGTATGTTTAGAGGGTGGAAGTAACTCTTCGTGAAATATCTACACTTACATGACTAAACTATTTGGCAAATGACATATTGACTTCGCTTGCCAAAATGTGCATTCTCTTTTGAATTACAAGCATAAACAGCCCATACACTCTTTCATAATAAATGCATCAGGGATGATTAGCATGTTCTTACTAGGTTGAACAAACCAAAGATCTGATCATAAAACATGCTCAGCCTAAGAACTGTACCAACAGTTGCACAAACTTGGGGCTGCACAAATTTGGTGTTGCACAAACTTGCTCCTAGGCCAAGAGAGAGATTGAAATTGAGTACTGGTAGGCCAAGAGAGAGATTATGTTAAAAATTCAGTTAAGTAGGCATGGTACTCTTATTTTGAAGTAAAAATTCAGTTTAAAAGTCAGTTAAAAGTCCAGTTTCAGAGCTTGGCATCGATAAATAAATTGACAAGTAAATTGTTCCTTCTTCTGCATTTGACAAGTGATGACTGTTGATAAGCTGAGGCATGGATTAAGCTGTTTCTTTGCTCTGAATTACTTGTGATGCCTCTGAATTACTTGTGATCACATTGAGAAAGACTTGTAAAGATGATGATCATCTTTTACAGAAAACAATTTGTGATCATCTTGCTAGTTTGCTGGGTTTTGTCTCCGACCATTGTGTCGTGATGATATTGCAGGTACCCTGAGAGGCCCTTGAGTTTGCCAGAATGTCGATTAACTTCCGTTCCGGCAAATTCGGGTACTCCATATGTCCTATTTTCAGCAAAGGTCATGCTGAAATTTTCCGTGAATTTTAGCATGACTTTGCTAAAAATAGGACATATGGGGTACTTGCGACTAATGCATGGGTCGGGGTATCTTAGTACTTAGTTAATAAGTAGGATCAACTGCCCCGCCCTTCTTGCTGCATTAAACCATAGGTGGAAATAGAGCCAAGTGATTAGGCTCAACTTAGAATTCTCCTTAGCATCGATAAACCCTAGATGATAAACCCAACATAGCAGGTGGCAATAGAGCCAAGTGATTAGTGAAAAGTGATTAGGCCCAACCTAGGGTGCCTCGGCATCGATAAACCCTAAATGATGAAAACTTAACTTGGCTGCCCCAGATGCCTCGGTGTCGATGAGAACATAAATGATGTACGCTTAGGCTTTTAGGGTGCCTCGGCATCGACAAACCCTAAATGATAAAAGCTTAGCTTTTAGGATGCCTCGGTGTCGACAAACCCTAAATGATGAGACCATGATCTTGTTCGTTGACAATAACCAACTTTTTGACCAAACTTTTTTCCTATTTAGAGCGAAACATGGCCTACAACGATGAGGCCGGCGGTTCGGACGGCAAGCAATTCTGGGAGCTGTCCCAGGAGTTGGAGAAAGAACCTCACCGCTATGAGGACACCGCGGAAGACACCGATCCTGACTACACAACACCTAGTGGCGTCGGGGATGACACCACTGATGGCGCCGCCGAGGATGCCACCACTGATGATGGCAGCGCACGCACATATGGCAGCCAACAGAAGAGGCAACGGAAGGACCGGCGCCCGAGCATGCTCGGCACCGTCAGGGAGGAATTTACTGAAGTGGACTCCGACGAGAATCCGACGGCGCCCAAACAAGTAGTCAAGGGGTACTCGGTTCAGCTCGGGTGCATTCTCCGGAGCACCGTCTCGATCAACACCGAGAACCTAAGGCATAAGGACCGAGGGAATTTGCGCAGCCTCCTCTTCACGAAGCTACACGAATGATACAAGTTCCCTGCTAAGTTTGCAAACACACGCCTCTCAGGGAATAAAGTGAACAATGTCGCCCTCACAAGGATGAGCACGGCCCTGTCTACTTGGAGAAGCACGGTGAAGGCGATGATTGAAAAAGGTGCTAGTTATGACAAGATCAAGGCGAAATATCCTTTGATGAGCGAAGATGAGTACAAGGAGTTCAAGATCAAGTGCGAGAGTAGCGCAACCTCTGAATCAAGTCAGTGGGGGAAAGAAATGCGGCAGTTGAACTTAGGGGTCTACCAACTCGGTCCCGGCAGTTACAGAGTGGCGGAGCCTATATGGGACAAGGAGGACGCGGAGTGTGCCGAGCAAGGCCTACCGCCCCGCTTCGAGAAATACCGTGACAAGCAGACCAGGAACTTTCTCAGGGCCCGGTACAAGGAGGACCCGGTAACAAAGGAGCTTACCATGGATCCGAAGATCAGGGCGCTCGAGCTTGTTCTGGTAAGGAATACACCCCCGCGTAATTAGCTCCATATGGTTGCATTCTAATTAATCCCAATATTTCTAAATGGTTCATGTTCCTTCCGCAGGACACTGAAAGCAGTAGCGCAGGGCCATCTCAGAGCTCCCCTTTCGACACCCCTTTAAATAGGGCGTTGAACGTAATGAAAAACAGGGATAAGCTCAATAAGCCGACGTCAGCTGGTCATGTGGCCGGCAAAGGCTTGTCCACAAAATGGTCGTCATACTATACCGCTGGTGGGCGAAAGGAGAAAAAGACCAGCTCGGAAAGCCAGTCACGCGAGGTTGAAGCACTCAAGGCACAAGTGGCGCAGATTCCGGAGCTTGTCCAAGAGCAAGTGGAACAACAACTGGGAACGAAGCTCAACGCCATGGTGCCTACGTTGATTCATGGGCTGACGACGTGGATTGCGGGCGGCTAACAGGGGCCTCCCCCGATTCCCAGCTTCACGGCCAGCAACTCGCACAGCACGCAGGCGGCACCATTGGTGTCTCCGGCGGCACCATTGGTGTCTCCGGCAGAGGTGGTATTCGTGTCTCCGGCGCAGGCACGGGCATTGGAGCTTAATGCACCCGGGTGTACACCGGCCGGCACCTCGCCAACAAGCGGCCCCTCCGTCAGTTGCACACCCGCCATTGGCGGTGCCTCGACATTAGCCGAGCTCGACGGCATGACGGTAACTAAGCCTCTCGGCCGATGACTTCATCTCCTTGCCTTTGACTGGGCATCCTTGACACCCTACATGTTTTCACAGGGTGCCGCCGACATTCCTTGCACTCTTCTGCACTTCGTGGGCGGCGAGTTGGTCGATGTCACCAAGGGCAGAATCGTTCAACGGGGCAACCCCGTGTTCCACGGTAATCCGATGCCACCCACAGTGTATAGGGTTGAAGTGGTTCGGGTGCTGCCAGGCTGCGACGAGCTGTTACCTCTGATTCAACCCGCTGGGGCCGACGAAGAAGATGAGATGACCCTCAGCGCCTGCGTAAACTGGCCCCTGCTTTGGCCGAAGAGCCAAATTCATTTGGGGGCAGGGGACACCACCCCATAGACAAGACCGCCAGTCGTGCCGGCGCCAAGCCATGGCAAGAACACTGCAATGCTACCGGACCTGCCGGACATCCCTATGCCGGACATCCCTATGGCACAGGATCCGGACATGCATATGGCACAGGATCCGGACGACGACGAAAACGACGACGGTAAATTTACCAAGGTTGATAAGTACTTTGCCGAACATGGGTACGCTGACGAGTTCTGCGGGCCTCTTTCTCAAGAACCCAACCAAGACGACCGCGATCTAGCTGGTACGGCGGAGAAATCCAATTGCAACAGGCGTCGTCTGGCGTTCGGTTCTCAGGAGACGCCTCCAGCCCCCGCCTTCACCGAGCCTCAGATAGCTGAGGTGCGAAATATTATCAGCCCCAACACGCTCAAGAAGGCGGTCTGTGAGCAGAACTAGGTCCCATTACAGGAGATGAAGAAGAAGAGACGGAAACGAAAGACTAACAAGGGCGCCGGTGCGAGCCAGCCGGCACCAAGTTTGATCCGTGCTCAGGACGGGCCACCTTCACCTAAGGATATCTCGAGGAGGGTGCATGTGGCTGGTAGGGCGATGCTACCGACAAATATGCTCAATGCTGCAACCGGTGCTATGCGGAGTCTGCACGACAGTGTTCTTTCTTTGGAGAAGCGGCGTCTCAGAGAGAATGATGTGGCATACCCGGTTTTCGTGGCCAAGGTGCCAGAGGGCAAGGGCTTTGTGGATGGGACATCGGGGGTACGATCGTCCTACAGTTTGATGACATCTTTGCTATGTTTAACCTTCATCCGCTGCACTACACCTTCGTTCGGCTGTTTTCGCCGAGTATGGAGATGCGAATCATTAGAGACAAAACCCCGGACATCCTGATAGTCGACCCCTTCTACATGTGTGCCAAGCTCTTGAACAACGCTGGGGATCGCCAAGTCGTGAGTTCACACCTCGAAGACGTCATTCTGGCAAACCCAGATAAGGATAACTTCCTTGTGGCTTACTTTCCCGAGTAAGTCATCCCTTAACCGCCCCGTAACATATGATTTCTTAGATTTCGATCATTCTTTTTTTTCTAACATTCCGTGTTCTGTGCAGTGACACACATTGCACACTCATCCTCTTAAGCCCGAAATATTCCATGGCCACGTATTTCGACCCGAACCGTAACTCCAAGATAGACTACACAAATATCAAGAAAGTTCTTGATGATGTTCTCCCCGGCTACGCCAAATCTGGAGGCACCTTCACCAGGGCAGTTCGTAAGTACGGCAAGCACATGTTCTCCCACAATACGAAGTTTTGCTGCGTCAAGCAGCCGCCTGGCGGTCACAAGGATGCCTACTATGCCCTCCATCACATGCGGGCGATCGTAAGGGACCATCATCACCTTATGCTACCAGATAATCACAAAGATTGGGCCACGAGCTTGTCGGCAATCCAGGGCGCGGACATCAGACAAGAATTCTTTTGCATCCAGTCGGAGTTTGCGGACATCATCCATCAAGATGTCCTTCATACCTCGGGGCAGTTCTTCCTCAGATATCAACCGTCCAACAGTGACATAGACGGAACATTACAAATGCAGGCTGACAACGACCGCGATTTCATGACCATCACGACAGACGGCGGCTTCATCCATGCTCCTGTCCCATGACTCGAGTCGAAAGTAGTGATGTGTAGTTCTGAAACATTGATTGGCTCATGTTGTAATTAAACTTTAATGAATTTGTATGTCTCTTTGGTTTCGACAGTCGTTCAACTTAGATGTAATCAATGCTATTTATTAGTAGGACCATGAATCATGCTATTAATGTCTTGCTTTTCTCTTCCGATCCTTTTGTTGCATACTTACATATTGCTTATGTATTGTCTGTTGTTTGGCTTGTGCATAGAGATGCCGTCGTATGTCGTGTACAAGGGTAAGGTTCCCGGAGTCTACGACGACTGGGAGGAGTGTCGGAGACAGGTTCACCATTTCAGCGGTAACAGTTACAAAGGGTACACCACTAGGGCGGAGGCCGAATCTAGATACGCCCGCTATCTAGTGAGAGAGAGGAGAGAGCGTTGGTGGAACCGGATAAAGACCAGTTTGATCGCGATGATGCTCATCGTGATGACCGCAGCTCTCTTCTATGTGATGGTAGTTTAGATGATCGATATCGACTTGTAATGTGAAGACAAACTCGATACTCGCGGTCTTGAGACTTGTAATGTTTTATCTTTGTTCGGTCTTTTGAATTCGGAGACTAATATGATGAATTGTATTTGGAGACTAATCTTCTATTGTATGCGATGAATCTGCTGTTGCTGTGTGCTGCTGTCTATATTCTGTCCAATAATATATTTTCTAACCTGTGCAAAAATCAGAAAAGTAAAAAAATAAATAAAACATAATATTCATATTAATGGCGCATCACCTCAAGGTGCGCCATTAGTATGCCAAAGGATACTAATGGCGCATCACTACAGAGTGCGCCATTAGTATGACAAAGCACATGGTTACGTATGGCCCCCTGGGAGGCATACTAATGGCGCATGGTGTTACATACTAATGGCGCACTGCATGATGCGCCATTATTTTACCAGATACTAATGGCGCACCACTGATGCGCCATTAGTAAAAAATACTAGTGGCGTGATACTAATGGTGCACCAGTAGTGCGCCATTAGTAGGCAAAACTGACGCGCCATTAGTAGGCCTTTTCCTAGTAGTGAACAAGGCGATAAACTAAGCTAAGTATTTGTTTATACCTAGTCTGATATGAAAAAATTGTAGACATATCACAAGCGATAGATTTCAGCTAGTACATGTTTCTACTTGTACTGAATGTCGAGTGCGCCAACACCGCGTGTGATGTACGATTTTCTCTTGATAATGCGAGAGAATGTCTGTATCCGTAAGATATACACAACCTAATCATCTGCGGTTCAAAACATAAAGGAGTACACAATAATAAGCTTATAAACACACTGAAAACTCGGTACCATGCCACCGGCAATGCTACACCTACGTAAACATCAAACGTAAGCTAATGTAATAGTTTAGTTGGCCTTTTTCAGTTGGAGGAAATCAGGGAAGAGGAGGGCCCACCCAGTTGAAATCGGGGGTGGAGAGATTAGTTAGAGCAACTCTAGCAGACCCCGCAAAAATTCGACCCGCAAAACGCGTTTGCGGTTTCACGAAGATCGCGTTTGCGGGTCGAAAACATGCACGGCCGAACAGAACCCGTATCAAAACCTGCATAATTTGAAAAAACACTTTCACGGGACAAATTGCACAAACATAGTTCATTACATACTACATAGTTCATCACATGATCAACAAACTACAAGCATAGTTATACTACATACTACGTTAAACTAGTAATAGAGGGGTCGGATCTAACGGCGGCGAGGTCGCGGCAAATGGACAACGCCGTGGAAGAGCCGGATGCTCAATCCTCTCGCCGGAGGTTCACAGGTCGACGTACTTCGCCTGCCGTGGCAAATGGACAACGCCGTGGAAGAGCCGGCGCCACTCCTCAGCCTTCTCATTGGCGGTGACGTTGTGAGCGACCGCCTGCCGCCACTCGATGGCTTCGAGCTCCTCTGCGCCACGCCAGCGCACCTCCTCCTCGCGCACGCTCCGCTCGGTGATGGCGGCGGCGACGGCGGCGAAGTCCATGACGTAGTCCTCAGGACCGACGACTCCACGGCAGCCGAGCGGAGCGGGCTCCTCCTTCACGGGGACGAAGGCAAACGGCGCCGGCGGCTCCGGCTCCTCCTCATCGTTCGACCACTCCCTCTTCACGGGGAGGAAGCCCGTGCCGGAGGACAAGGATGATTCGGCGTAGGACCTCATGGAGGAGAAGGACGCGCGCCGGCGGCCGTACTCCTCTGTCTCGCGGCGGTTGAAGCTTGCCGGTGCCGACATCCCGTGGTTGGTCCACTTCCGGGCGTCGCGCTTCCTCGCGCCGTCAGATCGGACGTGTCGCTCGCGCTCCGGGTCGCGCTCACGGCCGGATCTGCTACCGGAGCCACTACCGAAGCTCCACATTTTCCCCCACATGGCGGCTCGAGGCGGGGCGGGTGGTCGCCGGCGGCGAGAAATTGGGAGAGGGGAAAGTCGGGTGGTGAAAGTGCGTTATGTCGACTAGAGGGGGGGTGAATAGGCGATTTTTATGAATTCTTCACTGAGGAATTTGCCGGTGAGGAAACTCCTAAGCGAAGAACTATTAGCAGCGGAATAAGTACTCAGAAGTAAGCATAACAGAATACAAGCATGGTCATCATGATGAAATGAAGACTAGCACAGAGTACAGAAAGCGTAATCACAGGATAACACAAGATGAAGACAAACAGACTGAAGAAATTGAACTGAGGAAATTGAGAAAGTCTTCAGTCAAAGTCTTCAAACACAGATATGAACAAACACTTAACACGGTAATGAGGAAATGAAAGGGTTGAGGAAATAGAACCAGTTAGGTTGGTGAAGACAATGATTTGGTAGACCAGTTCCAATTGCTGTCTCAGTTGTACGTCTGGTTGGAGCGGCTGAGTATTTAAACTCGAGAACACACAGTCCCGGACACCCAGTCTCTGAGCATGCAGCTCAGGACACCCAGTCCTCACCGTATTCTCCTTGAACTAAGATCACACAGATCTCGTCCAATCACTCGTGGTAAGTCTTCAGGCGACTTCCAAACCTTCATAGACTTGGTCACTCGGCAATCCACAATTCCTCTTGGATGCTCTAGACCTTGACGCCTAACCGTCTGGAAGAAGCACAGTCTTCAAAGGTAACAAGCGTCGGATCCACGCAGGATCAATTTCTTCAGTGATGCTCAATCACTTTGGGTTTGGAGGTGTTTGGGTTTTTTTTGGAATTTTCCTCACTCGATGATTTTCACTCAAAGTCCTCGGAGGATGGGTTGCTCTCAAATGACAAGTGTCAAGTTCTCTCGGAGCAGCCAACCAGCTAGTGGTTGTAGGGGGCGGCTATTTATAGCCTAGGGAGCAGCCCGACATGATAAGACATAAATGCCCCTCAATGATATGACCGTTAGGTGGATAAGATATTTTGGGACAGCTGGCGCGCAGCACAGCAACGGTCAGAAATTTGACTCTCAAATTCCTCAGGGCTATCATGTTCCCCACTGTGTAGGCAATCCGCACTGGCGAATTCCTAACTCCTCAGTCAGAGCAAATTCATCAGCGACCAGAAGAACTTCGTCTCTGTCACTGAAGAAAGTGACTGAACTGTATGAGATTTCCAAAGGCTTCACTCGAAGGGATTGGTAGGTGTAGGATTTTGAGTTGAGCATCACATGGAAATTTTTCCTTAGTATTTCCTCGACCCCCTTTAACAGTACGGTGTTTCCTATGACTCAAAATAGAGAAAATGAAACTACGAAAACAAAAGTCTTCACGCTTCATGTTCCACAAATGAATACCAAGTCTTCAAGGTCACACCAATTTCTTCACTTTCAAAGTCTTCAGAAAGTCTTCAGAATATCAAAGTCTTCAGTTGAAGAACTTCATTTTTAGGGGTCGACTTTCTCTGTAAATATCAAACTCCTCATAGACTTATAGACCTGTGTATACTCACAAACGCATTAGTCCCTTAACCTATAAGTCTTCAATACACCAAAATCACTAAGGGGCACTAGATGCACTTACAATCTCCCCCTTTTTGGTGATTGATGACAACATAGGTTAAGTTTTCAACGGGGATAAACATATGAAGTGTATACACTGATATTGAGGAATTTGATTACAAGATATGGTAGAACTCCCCCTGAAGATGTGCATAGTGAGGAATTTGCTTTTGAAGCAATGCACACTTGAAGAGTTAAATCATGGAGATCTCCCCCTATATCTTGTAATTCATACACGCATTTGATATATAATATGAAGAATTTGAAATGCATGATGAAATATGGTGCCTGATGAGATTCAGCATGCGTGCAATGTCATTAACGAGGAATAAGCATGCAAAGCATAATGCAACAAAAGTATCAGCGCACCATCGGGTTTAAGATTACAACTCGATCCAAATAAAAGTTTCTGAAGAACGAGAGTTGTAACTTAAAAAATGCCCTTAATATAAACCCGCTTGAAGACTAACTCAGATTTCTCCCCCTTTGTCATCAAATGACCAAAAGGATTGAAACTGAGGACTAACGCCCCTGAAGAATATCAAGTTGATGGAGGAGCGCCAGCGTTGTTGGGGTTGTTTGTTGTAGCAGGGCCTGCCGCAGTGTTGTCCAAATCTTCATACTCATCAGTCTCGCGTGATGATGAATAGGAGCTGGCCACCAAGGAAGGAACTTTTACCTTCTTGAATTTCTTCGGTGGAGGTGCAGACCAGTCAAATTCTTCCTTGAGACCCATTTTCTTCAGATCTGCAGCGCTGTAGACATGAGAGAGAACAGCCCAGGTACGGTTGAAGGTTTCATGGAGGTAGTATTGGTTTTTCTTCACTGCATTGTGTGTTGAGGTCATGTTGTGAAGAATTGAACCAAACTGACGCTTTACCCAGTTATGATTGCGATCAACCTTCTGATGAAGACTAAGGAGTAACTCACGATCAGTCATCACCTTGGGTGCTGTGGCTTGAGGATTTTGCTTGGCTGAGGTATTTGCGGCAGAGTCATGTGTGGCAGAATCGTCATTGGTAGAGTAAGATGCAGCCTTGCGAAATTGACCATCCAATGGACGAATGCCTTCATCGATCACAGCAGCGGCCTTGCCTTTATCATCAGCTGATGAAACTGTCCGTTTGAGGACTTCAATGGGAGGCAAGTAGCTACCGTGGTTCAGAGTGTTAGCTTTGTAATTCAGTGAAGATCTTGCCCTGATGAATCTCATAATCCAAGGAGCATAGGGCTTCAGCTCGAATGGTGACATAGTAATATTGGCCAGAGTCCTCATGAAGAAATCATGGAAGTTGACGGGAACGCCATGAATGATGTTGAAAAGCATATTCTTCATGATGCCAACGACTTCTTCATCATTTGAGTCGTGGCCTTTGATGGGACTCATTGTCTTCGTCAGAATTCGATAGATAGTCCGAGGCACATAGAGTAATTCCTTGACGAGGAATTTGGTTTGTGGGGCCTGCCTTGGCTTCAAAGGCTTCATCAGTACTTGCATATAGTGATCTGACAGTTCTGGTTCATTGTAGATGCAACGAGCACCATCAAGTGGAGGACTGAGAGGAAGGACACGAAGCAATTCAGTTGCTGGTGCCTTGTAGTGAGTGTTTTCAGACATCCAGTCCAACACCCATGAGCTCACGTCATCAGCGTCTCCGGTGATGTGCAAAGTTGCATAGAATTGAAGAATGAGTTCTTCATTCCAGTCACAGATATCAATGCAGAAATTCAGAAGTCCTGCATCGTGAAGAACACTGAGGACTGGCTCAAAACCGGGTAGAGATTCCATGTCCACATGAGGAATATGTGCATGATCGAAGACTTTGTCTTTGGCGAAAAGCACTGAGGAATAGAAATTGGCTTGGCTGGCAGTCTAGAAACGCCTCTTCCTTATGCGAGCAGAATCATATGGATTATAGTCTGTGAAGAATACGTGCTCGGCAAAGAAAGCTTCAGCCTTGAACTTTTGTTTGCTTGAGAACGGATCCTTTGGCTTTGGCGGAGGGGTGTCAGTGAGTTGCATTACTACCTCAGGAATCGCGAGCTCAGGTTCTTCAGGCTGAGGAATTTCTTGTTCCTCAATAGGTGCAGTCTGAGGATTAGCAGCAGCAGGTTCATCAGCACTAGTGGCTGGAATTTCGTCATGGACAGATGTCGTGGGATGAGTTTCTTCAGAGCCCATTTGAACTGTTGGTGCAGGGGACTGAGGTATCTGTTGCAGTGGGGTGAAGAGTGGAGAATTTGGATGCTGACTTTCCCAAAAGTCATCGTTCATCACAGGTGTGGTGCAGCCAATATCCACATCTTCATCTTCAATTTCCTCAACACCAGCCTCTTCAGCTGTGAACTGACGCATAGGTGAGGAAATGATTGGCGTTGAAGGGATTGCGTCCACTTCAATTTCTTCATCAATCTGCTCTGACGAAGCAGCAGAATGATTTTCTTCATCAGATCCGCTTGGGATCTTATAGTCTTCTCCAAAAGGAACAAGGTCCTTTGATGGCATGGAGGAAATCGGAACAGCATCAATTGGATTTTCGAGTGAGCTGGTCATTGGCTTCATTTTCTTCGCAGCCGAAGAATTTGACGCAGCTGATGCCTTCCTTTTCTTCACTGCAGCTCGCTCTGCAGCCTTGGTCTTCTTCACATCGAATGCACATGGAAGAATTGGAGTTGGTGTAGGCGCAGATGGAGCTGAGGAATCTGGTTGATTTTCTTCAGGCGCAACTGATGCAGTTGCCCTGACAATTTCAGTTTCTTCAGGTGCACCACTAGTGGATGCCCTGGCAATTTCTTCAGCGGCTAGAATTTCTTCACCAGCCCTGGAACGAGCTTGTTCATCAGCAGGCTAAAAGTCATCAGCGGTGCTGGCATGTTCTTCAGCAGGCTGAGCAAAGTCTGCAGCCTGAAGATTTTCTTGTTGCGATGGGGCTGCAACATTTGTGAATTTCTTTGTCAGATTGACGAATCTTACTTTAGCTCCTTGCCAATCAGCATAGTAGGCATCAAAGTCTTTGCTGAGGGCTTGAATTTCAGACTAATCCTGGAGAAGTTCCTTAGGTATCATTCTGACAACGTTTTTCTTCAGGAGCTTCTCCTTTCTGTATTGAGATTTCTTGATCTCTCTTGCGTTCTCAAACTTCCATTTCTCTTCAGTGATGAAATGGGACAACATATGATTCTGTCCAGGAGTCAGATGAAAATCAGGCATTGGTGTGTTCGGATCCTTGTGCCAGAGATCAATGTAATCGAGGATTTTCCTCGGATCCAACAGCAGTGGCACAGATGTGCCTTTGGCTCTAGCGGCCTTCACCTGTCTGTCTCTGATGATTTCTGCGAGTTCTTCATCAGACGCTTCATCATCAGAAGGCACATGGAATACAACCTGTTTCTTCTTTGGACTTGGCAGAGGACCTCGTGCAGCTGTTGCTTTGGTCTTCATCAGTGTCGGGCCAGATGATGAAATTGGTGCAGCTGAGGAACTTGCTGAGACACCAGATGCAATCGAGAAACCAGCAGTCCTTTGACATGTAGCCAGATGCACAGGAGCTGAGGACTTTGAAGGAGCTGTTGAGGACTTTGGTGGAGCTGTGGCAGTGTGAGGAATTTGCCGTGAGGGCATTGCTGAGGAACTGGGCCGTGAGGGCGCTGTTGGTGAAGCACTTGGCTTACGAGCAGGCTTCTTTGGCATGGATTTCCTTGGTTTGACCGAGGCCTCAGCAGCCGCAGAAGTGGCAGAATCCTCATTGAATTTCTTCACTGCCTCCTTGGCCTGTCTTGCCAATTTTGCTTGGCGCTTAGCCCATTCTTCAGGAAAGTCCTCACCACGTTTGATGCTTGTGGGGTCAGCTACTTGGCCAGGTGCCAATGGAGCTCTTTGGCATGGAGGATTGAGGGCAAATTTCTTCATGTACTTTGGAGTCACATATCTGTATTCCCTCCATTCCCTTGCCCATCTCCGTTCAATCTTCTGAATGTGCACCTTGCGCTGATTTTTATTTTCTTTGCCAAATTTTGCTTCATCAGGTGTGCAATAGTCAGCACAAATTTCCTCAGGGATTTCAAAAGCAGTCATAACCTCAGGTTTCTTTCCTCCTTTCTGCGGCTTCTTACCATCTGCCATATTCTTCAGTTGAGGAATTTGAACAATCGAGTTTTCTGAAGAAGTATGCAATTTTTCTTCGAGGAATGCTGCAAATGAGTTAAGTTGATGAGAACCTAGTGATTCAGCAGCAGACATGAGTACCTGTGAACAGAGTACAGGTGCGAGGAATTTGGAGAGGTCATATGCGTTCTCAAAAGGTTTTTTTCGAAAAGAACAAGTTCTAAGGAATTTGACCAGATGAGCCTTGAGGAATTTCACTAAGCATTCTTTGTCTTAGGTTCCAGAGTTGTACAGATTGAAAATCCACACAATTGAGGAACCTTGAAGAAAATGATGCTTAGAAAAACTAATCAAGAGCATATAACGTGTGAGGTGCTCATGTGTGTGAAGATTTGAAGAATAAACACCTTTGAAGATTTTCAGGAAAGCTTGAGAATCAAGGCGAGTAATAAAAGTAACTTTTAATTACCCGAAGTGAAGAACACGACGAACTGAGAAGAACAGATGGGAAGTTTGTCAGGTTAGATCTTCCTTGCCCTAACTTGGCAGAGGAAGACAGCTACGGCGGCAGTGGAGTGAAGATTTCCGCGGTCGGCGCGAGTACGACGGCGACGAGGTCGAGGCAGCGAAGCTCTTCCTCACCGGCGATGATGGAGTAGCGGCGGCGCTAGGGTTTGAGGAGCTCGAGCGAGAGAGAGAGAACGGTCGAGCGGAGTAAATGAAGTGAGGAAAGGGAGAGGGGTATTTATAGACACGGTGGAAAAAAACTGTTCGCCCGATGATTTAGGATGAACGTGCCCCTGCCCTTTCTCCTTCACGCGACAGGTGTCACCCACGTACTGTGTAGTGTAGATCATGTACGATCGTGGGTGAATAGAATAATTCATCGTGGGATGCGGAACAGTTTGTGCGGCAAAAACTGAAAATTTGGATAAGATTTGTTTTAAAGTTTCGTTCGCAATTTCTTCAGCTGACACGGACTCAGTGAAGATTTTGAACGAGTTTCAAATAGAACGCACATGAAGAATTTGTGAATAGATTGGGTTGAGTATAGCATAGAGGGGGAAGGGTCCGATCACATTCACTTAGCAGAAGAAGCAACTTGAAGAATTAGCTATAAGTGAATGCTGTAGAGGACATAAACTTATATATATATATATATAGCCAATGAAGAAAAACGAAGGAAACAGTGAAGATTTTGAAAAAGTTGAAGAATTTGAAAAACTGAAGAATTGCAAAACTGAGGAAAAAGTCAAATTGAAGATTTTCAACTTTTTGTGGTGGCGTGACCCACCATATAAGAATGATGATTTCAGACACCGCATACAATTGTCGTAGGGTTCTGAGAATCAAATTCTTCATTAATTTCTTCACACTTAGAGTGTTATTCTTCATTGATTGAAGAAAAACGTTTCTTCATGTGTTGCACATCTAAGTCATCAATTTTGCATAAGTGTTAGGATGTGTGTCCTTTTCAAAGAACATTCGAAGATTCTAAGATATTTAGCTCACACCGCAACTTGCTAAATCTCTTCTCATCCAAGGGCTTAGTGAAGATATCAGCTAGCTGTTCTTCAATCTTCACGTGCTCGATGGAGATGTCGCCCTTCAACACATGATTGCGAAGAAAATGATGATGAATCTGAATGTGCTTAGTCTTCGAGTGCTGAACTGGGTTGTGAGCAATCTTGATGGCACTCTCATTGTCGCAGAGGAGAGGCACATTCTTCACGTTGATGCCATAGTCCTTGAGTGTTTGCTTCATCCAAAACAATTGAGCACAGCAAGAGCCAACAGCAATGTATTCAACTTCCGCAGTGGATAGTGATACGCAGTTCTGTTTCTTCGAGGACCAACAGACCAAAGATCGTCCGAGGAAATGACAAGTGCCAGAAGTTGACTTGCGGTCCACACGATCACCAGCATAGTCAGAGTCAGAATATCCAATGAGATCAAAAGCAGAGCCCTTGGGGTACCATAATCCTAGTGTTGGTGTGTGAGCTAGATATCGAAGAATATGCTTCACAGCCTTATGGTGTGATTCCTTCGGTGCAGCTTGAAATCGGGCACACATGCAAACACTAAGCATTATATCTGGCCTAGATGCACATAAGTACAGTAAAGAACCAATCATGGAGCGATATACCTTGTGATCGAAGTCAATACCATTTTCATCAGTGCATAGATGGCCATTTGTGGGCATAGGAATTTTGACGCCTTTGCAATCTTGCATGCCGAATTTCCTCAGTACATCTTTGAGGTATTTCTCCTGAGATATGAATATGCCATTGCGCTGTTGACGAATTTGAAGACCTAAGAAAAATTTCAACTCTCCCATCATAGACATTTGATATTCTTCACTCATCATATATGCAAATTCATCACTATAACGTTGGTTAGTACAACCAAAGATAATATCATCAACATATATTGGGCACACAAACAGTTCACCATCATAAGATTTAGTAAAGAGAGTAGGGTCAAGTGAACCAGGTGTGAAGCCATTCTTCACGAAGAATTCCTTCAATGTATCATACCATGCCCGAGGGGCTTGCTTGAGGCCATAGAGGGCCTTATTAAGTCTGAAGACTTTGTCAGGATTCTTTGGATCTTCAAAACCTGGGGGTTGAGAAACATATACTTCTTCCTCAAGCTTACCATTGAGGAATGCACTTTTCACATCCATTTGATATAAGATGATATCATGATGGTTAGCATAAGCAAGTAATATGTGAATAGCCTCAAGTCTAGCAACAGGTGCAAAAGTTTCATCGAAATCAATTCCTTCAACCTGTGTGTAGCCTTGAGCTACCAGTCGTGCCTTATTCCTCACCACAAGGCCATTTTCATCTTGCTTGTTGTGGTAGATCCACTTTGTGCCAATGATATTATGCTTGCAAGGATCTGGACGTTTGACCAGTTCCAAGACATTGTTGAGCTCGAACTGATGTAATTCTTCTTGCATAGCCTGAATCCACTCCGGCTCCAGAAATGCTTCATCTACCTTAGTGGGCTCTGTGATAGAGACAAAAGCATAGTGCCCACAAAAGTTAGATAAATGTGAAGCTTTTGAGCGTGTGAGAGGACCTGGCGCTTCAATGTCATAGATGATCTTGTCAACTTGTACTTCTTTTGCAACGCGGGGATGAGCTGGCTGTCGCTGAGGAATTTGATCAGCATTTTCTTCAGCACCATTTTCTTCAGCATTATCTTCAGGTGCATCAGCTCGATGTTCTTCATGTACTGGAATGAATTCTTCAGCAAGTTCTTCAGTAGGAATGACATCCTCAGTTGCCTTGAACTTGATAGAATCCTCAGATGCTGGTTCATCTAACACAGAAGGTAGGTGCTCTCTTTGCGAGCCATTAGTTTCATCGAACCGCACATCTACAGTTTCAACAACCTTGTGAAGAGCATTGTTGAAGACTTTGTAGGTGTGCGAGTCCTTTCCGTAACCAAGCATAAAACCTTCATGTGCTTTAGGTGCAAATTTAGAATTGTGGTGAGGATCTCTAATCCAACATTTTGCACCGAAGACTTTGAAATAACTCACATTGGGTTTCTTGTCAGTGAGGAGTTCATAGGCCGTCTTCTTGAAGAATTTGTGAAGATATACTCTGTTGATGATGTGGCACGCAGTATCAATTGCATCAATCCAAAAATGATGAGGCGTTTTGTATTCATCAAGCATAGTGCGAGCCATTTCAACAAGAGTTCTGTTCTTGCGCTCCACGACGCCATTCTGCTGAGGAGTATAGGGAGCAGATAACTCATGAGTAATACCAAGTTCATCAAGATAGTCATCAAGACCGGAATTCTTGAACTCAGTTCCATTGTCACTCCTAATGTGCTTGATCTTCACACCAAAGTTGGTTGAAGCCCTCGAGGAAAATTGTTTGAAGACTTCCTGCACTTCATGTTTGTAAGTAACAATGTGTACCCATGTATATCGAGAGTAATCATCAACAATGACAAAACCATATAGAGATGCAGCATTAGTGACTGCTGAGTAATGATTAGGTCCGAAGAGGTCCATGTGAAGCAATTCGAATGGACGAGTAGTGGTCATGATAGTCTTTGCTGGATGCTTGGCCTTGGTCATTTTTCCAGCTTCACAGGCTCCGCATAAGTGATCCTTGAGGAATTTGACATTCTCAATGCCAATGACATGCTTCTTCTTTGCAAGCGTGTGCAAATTCCTCATGCCTGCGTGACCAAGTCGTCGATGCCATAGCCAGCCTTCTGAAGCTTTTGCAAGTAGACACACGGCTGGTTGTGGTCCTGTAGAGAAATCAACAATATACAAGTCTCCTCTCCTAAAGCCTTCGAAGACTTTGGAATTGTCAGCTTCCATAATCACAACACAGCGATACTTGCCAAAGACAACAACCATATCAAGATCACAAAGCATTGAGACTGACATGAGGTTGTATCCTAAGGACTCAACAAGCATGACTTTGTCCATGTGTTTATCCTTAGAGATCGCAACCTTACCAAGACCCAATACCTGACTTTTGCCTTTGTCAGCAAAGATGATGTGCTTCAGATGTGACGGTGATAAGGGAGCATCCATCAAAAGATTCTTGTCACCAGTCATGTGATTTGTACATCCACTGTCGAGGACCCACTCAGTGGTTTTGGGTTGATCATCCTGCAGATGAATTAGTGTAACTTACAATCTCATATGCTTCATCAATGAAGAATATGATATCAAGTTCATCAGATGAATTTCATTAAGTAGTAAACAGATATAGCAGTATGAGGAGGTGTGAAATGAAAATTCATTTCATCATGATTAGCCTGCGTCCTTTCAGGCAACTTTGTCAGGTCTCCAGCAAATTCTTCAGACGTTAAGGCACGTCTGGAGACCTGACCCTGCAAAAGAGATTAGTTCTTTTCTTCACCACCCACATCTGAAGGGGTGGCAAAGAGTTCATCACTCTGCGAGCACCATAAGAGAATGGTGGCATAGAGGCCAAACCATTTCGTTTCACATAAGAGGGGTTAGAGTAAGCATATGAATAAGCAGAGAAATTCTTCGAGGACTTATGAACATAATGATTTGAAGAATAATGTGCATATTCATAGCCATTAGCTCTACCCTGCGAAACAGAGTTCTTAGCACGATGATAATCATATGAGGACTTTGATCCATTTGAGGAATTTGATCCATATGAGGGCTTGGATCCATATGAAGAATTAGGTCCATATGAAGAATTTGATCTGGGGTTCCTGTTCTTCACAGGTGGTGTCATGAGGACATTCACCTGAAGACTTTCAACATAACTTTTGGGAACCCAGATTTTCTTCATAGGGGAACCGTTCCTGCAGTTAGTCCCAACATATCTAGCAAATACTTCACCACTCTGATTTTTGAACAGTTTATAGTTGGAGTCAAATGACTCATCAGAAGAATGAAGATTCACATGTAAAGCCAGATAATTTAGATGGATCAACTGGAGGTCCCTTTGCAGCAACCCATGAGGTTTTGGGGTACTGCTCAGGCTTCCAATATGTTCCATCGGCATTGAGTTTCCTCTCAAAAGCAATACCCTCCTTCCTAGGGTTTCTGTTGAGGATCTGCTTTTTGAGCACATCACAAAGAATCTGATGCCCTTTGAGGCTTTTGTACATGCCTGTTGTGTACAATTTCTTCAGCCCTGCATCGTCAGTGATACTAGCAATGTCCTCAGATGAGGAATTAGTGATAGCAGAGGCAGGTGAAGAATTTGTAACAGTTGAAGCATTTGAACATTCAGGTGAGGAATTAGCAGATTCACGTTCAATGCACTTTAAGCATGGAGGAACAAATTCTTCCTGAGAAGCGCTGATTTGTTGAGCTAGTAATGAATCGCGCTCCTTCCGAAGATCTTCATAACTCACTCTTAGCTTCTCAAGGTCTTGCTTTCTTTGAAGAAATTCATAAGAAAGTTTCTCGTGATCAGATAAGAGAGTGTTATGATGACTTTGAATGTTATCAAACCTAGACTGAAGTCTCTGAAGATTTTCAGTCAGGGCTTTAGTGCGATCCATTTCTTCACCCAACATATCATCACTTTTGTCTAGCATGTTTTGAACCTTTTCAAAAGCCCTTTGTTGTTTTACAGCAATCTTAGCAAGTTTAGAGTAGCTGGGCTTGAGATTATCATCAGATTCATTTTCACTGGATTCAGAGGAGGTGTATTTGAGTAACTTTGCACCTTTTGCCATGAAGCAATAGGTGGGAGCGTAGTCATCATTATCTTCATCAGGCTTGTCGGTGGGATCAGTTTCTTCAGTGTTGAAGATGGACTTGCTAACGAAAGAAGTAGCGAAGGCCAGACTCGCCACACCGGATTCAGATTCTTCAGACTCCTCCTCTTCCTCATTTTCCTCAGATTCAGCCTCAGAGTCCATTTCCTTGCCAATGAATGCCCGAGCCTTCTTGGAGCTGCTCTTCTTGTGAGATGAAGACTTCGAGGATTTTGATGATGAAGATTTTGACGATTTCTTCTTCTTCTTCGCATCATCAGAACTGTAATCCTTGTATTTCTTCTTCTTCAATTCCTTTTCCCACTGAGGACAATCTTGAATATAATGACCAGGTTTCTTGCATTTGTGGCACAACCTTCTCTTATAGTCACTTGATGAGGAATCACTGCTTCTTGAGGATTTTCCAAAGCGACCACGCCTTGAGAACTTCTGAAATTTCTTCACGAGCGGTGCTAGCTCCTGGCTCAATTCTTCAGGATCACCAAGGCTACTACCAGAATCCTCACATTCACACTCAGACACAGCCTTGGCCTTCAGGGCACGTGGTTTGCTATAGCATGAACCATAGAGATCTCTCTTTTCAGCAAGCTGGAACTCGTGAGTATTTAGCCTTTTGAGGATATCGGCAGGATCAAGAGACTTGTAGTCAGCCCGTTCTTGTATCATCAGACCCAGAATATCAAATGAGGAATCAAATGATCTCAACAGTTTCTTCACCACCTCATGGTCAGTGATGTCAGTGGCACCGAGGGCTTGAAGCTCATTTGAGATGTCAATGAGGCGATCAAAGGTTTGTTGGACATTCTCATTGTCGAGTCTTTTGAAGCGGTTGAAGAGATTTCGAAGAACATCAACTCGAGAGTCGCGCTGAGTTGAGACTCCTTCATTCACTTTGGACAGCCTATCCCAGATAAGTTTAGCAGTTTCCAAAGCACTCACTCTTCCATACTGTCCTTTACTCAGATGGCCACATATGATATTCTTCGCTTGAGAATCGAGTTGCTTGAATCTCTTCACATCGGTAGCGTTCAGTGAGGGTGTGACAGAGGGAACACCATTTTCCACAACATACCAGAGATCGTTGTCAATTGCCTCGAGATGCATTCGCATCTTGTTTTTCCAGTAGGGGTAGTCCGTTCCATCAAAGGTAGGACACCCAGCCGAGACCTTGATCATACCTGCGGTCGACATAACTAAAACTCCAGGCGGTTAAACCAAAATCACATAGAACAAGGGAGTACCTTGCTCTGATACCAATTGAAAGTGCGTTATGTCGACTAGAGGGGGGTGAATAGGCGATTTTTATGAATTCTTCACCGAGGAATTTGCCGATGAGGAGATTCCTAAGCGAAGAACTATTAGCAGCAGAATAAGTACTCAGAAGTAAGCATAACAAAATACAAGCATGGTCATCATGATGAAATGAAGACTAGCACAGAGTACAGAAAGCGTAATCACAGGATAACACAAGATGAAGACAAACAGATTGAAGAAATTAAACTGAGGAAATTGAGAAAGTCTTCAGTCAAAGTCTTCAAACACAGATATAAACAAACACTCAACACGGTAATGAGAAAATGAAAGGGTTGAGGAAGTAGAACCAGTTAGGTTGGTGAAGACAATGATTTGGTAGACCAGTTCCAACTGTTGTCTTAGTTGTACGTCTGGTTGGAGCGGCTGAGTATTTAAACTCGAGGACACGCAGTCCTGGACACCCAGTCTCTGAGCACGCAGCTCAGGACACCCAGTCCTCACCGTATTCTCCTTGAACTAAGATCACATAGATCTCGTCCAATCACTCGTGGTAAGTCTTCAGGCGACTTCCAAACCTTCACAGACTTGGTCACTCGGCAATCCACAATTCCTCTTGGATGCTCTAGACCTTGACGCCTAACCGTCTAGAAGAAGCACAGTCTTCAAAGGTAACAAGCGTCGGATCCACGCAGGATCAATTTCTTCAGTGATGCTCAATCACTTTGGGTTTGGAGGTGTTTGGGCTTTTTTTTGGAATTTTCCTCACTCGATGATTTTCGCTCAAAGTCCTCGGAGGCTGGGTTGCTCTCAAATGACAAGTGTCAAGTTTTCTCGGAGCAGCCAACCAGCTAGTGGTTGTAGGGGGCGGCTATTTATAGAATAGGGAGCAGCCCGACATGATAAGACATAAATGCCCCTCAATGATATGGCCGTTAGGTGGATAAGATATTTTGGGACAGCTGGCGCGCAGCACAGCAACGGTCAGAAATTTGACTCTCAAATTCCTCAGGGCTATCATGTTCCTCACTGTGTAGGCAATCCGCACTGGCGAATTCCTAACTCCTCAGTCAGAGCAAATTCATCAGCGACCAGAAGAACTTCGTCTCTGTCACTGAAGAAAGTGACTGAACTGTATGAGATTTTCAAAGGCTTCACTCGAAGGGATTAGTAGGTGTAGGATTTTGAGTTGAGCATCACATGGAAATTTTTCCTTAGTATTTCCTCGACCCCCTTTAACAGTACGGTGTTTCCTATGACTCAAAAAAGAGAAAATGAAACTACGAAAACAAAAGTCTTCACGCTTCATGTTCCACAAATGAATACCAAGTCTTCAAGGTCACACCAATTTCTTCACTTTCAAAGTCTTCAGAAAGTTTCAGAATATCAAAGTCTTCAGTTGAAGAACTTCATTTTTAGGGGTCGACTTTCTCTGTAAATATCAAACTCCTCATAGACTTATAGACCTGTGTATACTCAGAAACGCATTAGTCCCTTAACCTATAAGTCTTCAATACACCAAAATCACTAAGGGGCACTAGATGCACTTACAGGTGGCTCCCGGCGGCGGGGGATAGGGTTTGGACCCGTAAAAGGGTCGTGGAACCACAGTTATACTGCTCGGACCGTGCGGTTTGCGGGCTGCGGCAAAAAAAATTACGGGCCGGGGTGAGTATGCGGGCTCTGTTCTGGCCGGAAAATTGGGGCGAGCCCACATACTCGCCGGAATTTTTGCGGGCCGGGCGTTTTGCGGGGTCTGCTAGAATTGCTCTTTGGCAAGTTACGTAGGAGTATGTAGATTTTCTGCCACCCACGCCAGAAGATAAAACCTCCGTGCGCTTATATGGAATATGTTGCCATATGTGACAAGGGGATGTGAAAAGAGCATGAAATGCGGAATACAAAAAAGTCCAACGTCCAAGTCGCACTCCCAGCCCCACTGAATTTGAGACACTCCTATGTGGCGAGCAAAAGGTGATTAGGACGGTGGCAGCATCAATTTCACAGGATATGTACCAGCTGGCCATATGCAGGGCCGGCCCACAGATTTGCGGGGCCCTGGGGCAAGACATCAACAAGGGGCCCTTGTTGATTCGAAATCTAAAAATATTTTCTATTAAAAAAAGTAAATATCTAGTGCATAGCCTAGACGATGATCTTTGGTCTTTAGAATTGACAATACAATTTATTTATTGATATAAGGAGAACTACACCATGATAGTAATGAAATAATGTAATTCCACATAATCGTTTTACTAAATTTTAACAACAGAGAATTCATTTTGTCTGGAATTATGTCTAGAATTACTATCTCAACTAAAATATCCCTATCCATATCAATCATATTGTCATAGTTTGGAGGATCCAAAATATCAACAGTGCGTGATTGTTGTTCATCGACTCCCGGTGTTTCTGAATTTGGTTAGTGACTTAGGTTTTCAACTTTTCATGTTGGCTGGAATTATTATCACCATCGTTGATATCATCATTAGTAGCATCTGTATTCTCAGTCAGTTGCTCTTCAACACTTACTATGGCCAGTTCCAAGGGGTCTCTAGAAGAATTACTAGTTCTGAAAAATTTGTCAATTGGTCCTTTTTGGGTTTCTACCAATTCATCTTTGAGCTGCCTTTTACTGTTCTTTTTTTACCAGATACACACTTTCTAGACGACACTAACAGGAACAGTTAGCATATAAATGATTAATATAGGGAACAAACACACCTGAATATGGATTGATGTGGATCTAGATTGCCAGATCCGTAGGTTGCAGTATTCAGCACGAACGAGAAGACGACGGCAAGAACTGAATAATTCCCCCATGCTGCAGTTCTCCTAATCTCCTGACTCCCGAGGACTCTCACACTTAGATCCAGTGAATATCAGAAGAACCCCTGTGCAGGTAGATGTGGACTCCTCAGAGCAGGAGGACATAGCTATTTAATTAAGGAGGGACGGGATTATGGGAAGGAAGAAAAGAAGAACACCTACCGTCTCCATGTTTCCAACATCTAGTTGATGGGGAACGAAGAACATTGAGAGGGTGTTTGGATCACTAGAGACTAGTAGTAGTCACCTTTAGTCAGTAAACCTCCAAACACCCCTCACTAGTGGGTGACTAAAACTAGTTTAGTCCCTAGTCACCCCACCCCCAACTTTTACTGACTAGAGACTAGTAGTAGTCACCTTTAGTCAGTAAACCTCCAAACACCCCTGACTTTTACTGACTAAAGTCCCCCTCTCTCTCATCTAATTGGTGTTGCACAAGGAACATTTAATACTGAGACATTTAATGCTGACTAGTAGTAGTCACCTTCCAAACAGGGCCTGACTAAAAACTTCTAGTCTGACTACTACTAGTCACATGACTAGAGAGTATCCAAACACCCTCTGAGAAGGGAAGGAGAGCTGATATGGGAACGGATTTTCGCCTTTAATCTCCATTAATGGCCAGCGGTGACCTTGGAATCGGAAACGCATGGGAGTGGCGGCGCTGTTATGGGAGTCGGGAGATGTGGAGGAATCGAGGAGAAAGATTGACGATGGGTTTTGCCCCAGCGCCACGACCGAATGGACCCTCTGCTTTCTCCATAAATTTCTTGGGCTTCCTACGAGCTATGAAGGAACTACCTCGGTTGGGGCCCCTGCCTTCCAGGGGCCCAGGGCGGGCGCCCCGTTTGCCCGGCCTATGGGCCGGGCCTGGCCATATGGAACAGTTTTAAGAACAATCATCTCGTTTCCCACCGGATAGTGCCTCTTTTCCGTTGAAAAGACTACAAACAGACCATGAAATCGACACGAGACACGAGACACACCGACAAAGTAGCACGACAACAGCAGCAGCGTCGTGAAATGGACGAGCACCGGCGTACTCACCGCTCGTCGAGCAAGCATGGAAACCACATTATCTTATATCATCATTGTCCACGGATAGGGATAGGCTGAGCTTAATGAAAGCCTAGATGCAGGCACTAAGTTCTGTGCCAACGTGCCATTGACGGTGCCTTGTCCATCTTCAGAGGTTGTTGATGCAGTGCAGCACGAGCATCACGAGAGCGCGAGAAGAAGATGAGCAGCGGCCCACTGAGCATCTGCCCTTCTTGTACCTCGAATGTGAGGTCGAGTCTGATCCTGAATTCAGCACACAAGTAGTGCATTCCCTTATGAGGTACTACTACAAATCCTTTCAGGTTATTTTGAAGTGAAACTTCACGGCCCATTTTCGCCTGATACTGCCCTGATTCTCCTAGTCCTTTTGGATGAGAAATTACTAGTTTCAGTAGGCAAGAGTAAATTGTGCGGCCCACTAAAAGTAGACAGAAAATAGAATACTAGTTACCATCCAATCCTTTCGTCTCATAATATAAGATGTTTTTGCAGTTTAATTTAAACTCGTACAGAGGTAGTAAAAAACAACCAGTTCAGATGTTTGACCGAGGAGAGACCAACTCAAAGAGTATCCCTTGCCATAAAATTCAGTGTGTGGATGTCGATTTCCAAAAAGTAACAACAACAAAATCAGTGGATGTCGGTGTGATGCGCATGTGCTTGAGCGAGTAATATTCGAGCAACAGTAACTTAGAAAGTGACAAGATTTGCAAACAAAAAAAGATAGAAAGTGGAATGGATAATTTTTGGTTTATATACGTTTTCGTGGACCTTTTTGCAAAGTCGACCTGCGTGCCGTTGCTACATATACGGGTCCAGCTCAACGATATCCTGGTCTTAACAAACCAACAAATAACCGAATTAACAACCTTGTTACCCAGTGCTGAATTGTGTGAGCGTGTGTGCACGTTGAAGGACATGTGTGCGCTGCATGTTCTCTTCCTCGCGGTCTTGCTGGCCATGTCGGCGACCGGCCACGCGGCGGCCTTGCGCGCCGATCTCAGGCACGTTGACAGCGGCCGTGGCTTCACCAAGCGCGAGCTGCTCCGCCGGATGGCCACCCGGTCGCGGGCTCGTGTAGATAGCCGGTGGTCACCGCCGCCCGGCCGCGGCGCCAACGCCCACGCGGCGGTGACCGCGCCGTTGACCCGCGGCACCGTCGGCAAAGAAGAGTTCAACTCTGATTATGTCATCCACTTTGCCATCGGCACGCCACAGCCGCAGCCCGTGGCGCTGGCGCTGGACACGGGTAGCGACTTGGTCTGGACTCAGTGCGATTGCGATGTCTGCTTCGACCAGCCGTTCCCGGCGCTCAACACCTCCGCCTCCGACACCCTCCGCGGCGTCTCGTGCTACGACCCTCTCTGCGCGCGAGGGAGGCTCAAGCTCTCCGGGTGCGCCGCCGGCGACAACTTGTGCTTGTACGTCTACTCCTACGCCGACAAGTCGATGACGACGGGGCTGATTTTCGAGGACACCTTCAGCTTCAAGGCGCCAAACGGCAAGGTCGCCGCGGTGCCCAACCTCCGCTTTGGCTGCGGCATGTACAACGCCGGCAAGTTTGGACCAACCGAGTCCGGCGTCGCCGGCTTCGCCCGCGGGCCGCTGTCTCTGCCGTCGCTGCTCAAGCTCCCCAGGTTCTCCCACTGCTTCACCACCCTGGTGGAGTCCAGGACCAGCCCCATGTTCCTGGGCACGCCGGACAACCTGGGAGCGCAGGCCACGGGGCCCATTCAGTCCACCCCGTTCGTCCGGAGCCCGGCGGGCCCGTTCGGCACGCTGTACTACATTTCGCTCAAAGGCATCACCGTGGGCAAGACGCGGCTGCCGTTCGATGCGTCGGAGTTCGCGGTCAAGGACGGCATCTCCGGCGGGACGATCATCGACTCTGGCTCGAGCATCACGAGCTTTCCACTGCCCGTGTTCCGAAGCCTCCGGAAGGCGTTCATGTCGCAGGTGCCGCTGCCGGTCGCCAACGTCTCCGCCACCGACCCAGATACGATGCTGTGCTTCCTCACCTCGCCCAAGAAGGAGGCGCCCGCCATGCCCAAGCTGATCCTCCATCTTGACGGCGCGGACTGGGACCTTCCACGGGAGAACTACGTGCTGGATGTCGAAGACGTCGACGACGGTTCCGGCGGCGGGCCGTGCTTGGTGATAAATTCGGCGGACGAGAGCTCCCCGACGATCATAGGCAACTTCCAGCAGCAGAACACGCACATCGTCTACGACCTGGAGAAGAATAAGCTTGTGTTCGTGCCCGCGCGCTGCGACAAGCTGTGACGAGCGAGCCATAAGACCAGTACCGACTAAGGAACATGCATGCGTGCTCTACGTACCAGTGCTAAATAAACATATGCATGGGGGGCAAGGCAACTACGTAAGCAGTTTAATCAAGCCTAGTCTGATCTCTGATCTGCCATGCATCTTTTCTTGTCGTCTCGTCACAAGTTTTCATGTTCGTTCTCATGCATGCTACGAAAACAATTCCATGGTCTCTCTCTCTCAGTTCATATCGCACTCTCATTTCGTTGCTCTGCAATGAAATCGGGGCTGGGCCCTTTTCCTCTAAAAATATCGCACTCTCAGTTCCACAAAAGATTCCGAAATTCAGTTTTGATATATCTTTTTATCAAAGAAGGGCTCTCCTCTTTCGATTTTCATTACCGAAAACCAACTTGCAGAACCACAATATTCCACCTAAAGACTAGCATAATTCAAGGCAGCGCCGCAAACATCCACAAAAGCCAACATCGCCAAAATCCATCAGGCCTACAAGTCTGTCTACCATCATCATCCAGGATATCAATCTTTACCTCCGGAGCTCCTGGTCTTGTCCGTGATCTCATCCGGGACCCCGAACAACATTCAGTCACCAATATAGACAACTTATATAATACTATATCGTCAACGAACGTTAAGCGTGCGGACCCTACGGGTTCAAGAACTATGGAGACATGACCGAGACACCTCTCCGGTCAATAACCAATAGCAGGACCTGAATGCCCATATTGGCTCCTACATATTCTACAAAGATCTTTATCGGTCGAACCTTATGCCAACATATACAATTCCCTTTGTCTATCTGTATGTTACTTGCGCGAGATTCGATCGTCAGTATCTCCATACCTAGTTCAATCTCATTACTGACAAGTCTCTTTACTCGTTCTGTAATACATCATCCTGCAACTAACTCATTAGTAACTTTGCTTGCAAGGCTTCTTATGATGTGTATTACCGAGAGGGCCCAGAGATACCTCTTCGATACTCGGAGTGACAAATCCTAATCGCGATCTATGCCAACCCAACAAACACCTTCAGAAATACCAGTAGAGCATCTTTATGATCACCCAGTTACGTTGTGACGTTTGATAGCACAAAAGGTATTCCTCCGGTATCCGGGAGTTGCATAATCTCATAGCCGAAGGAATAAGTATTTGAAATGAAGAAAGCAATAACAATAAACTGAACAATCATTATGCTAAGCTAACGGGTGGGTCTTGTCCATCACATCATTCTTCTAATGATGTGATCCGGTTATCAAATGGCAACACATGTCCATGGTTAGAAAACCTTAACCATCTTTGATCAACGAGCTAGTCTAGTAGAGGCTTACTAGGGACACGGTATTTGTTTATGTATCCACACATGTATTTAAGTTTCCGATCAATATAATTCTAGCATGAATAATAGACCTTTATCATGAATAAGGAAATATAAAATAACAATGTTATTATCGCCTCTAGGGCATATTCCCTTCAGTCTCCCACTTGCACTAGAGACAATAATCTAGTTCACATCGTGATACGTCTCCAACGTATCTATAATTTTTGATCATTCCATGTTGTTTTATTATCAATTTTGGATGTTTTATAATCATTATATAGTAATTTTATATCATTTTTGGTACTAAACTATTGACATAGTGCCATGTGCCAGTTGTTGTTTTCTGCATGTTTTTTACATTGCAGGAAATCAATATCAGAAGGGGTCCAAATACCACGCCAATTTACGATTATTTTTTATGGGCCAGAAGGAACACAACGGGCCCTGGTTGCACCTGGGGGTGTCCCGAGGAGGGGACAACCCACCTGGGCGCGCTAGGAGGCCTAGGTGCGCCCAGGTGGGTTGTGCCCACCTCGGGTGCCCCCTGGACCGACTCTTTGCTCTATAAATACCCCAATATTTCAGAAACCCTAGAGGAGTCAACGAAATTTTCATCCAGCCACCGCAGAGTCCAGAACACCGAGATCCAATCTAGACACCATCATGGAGGGGTTCACCACTTCCATTGGTGCCACTCTGATGATGCGTGAGCAGTTCTTTGTAGACCTACGGGTCCGTAGTTAGTAGCTAGATGACTTCCTCTTTCTCTCTCTCTCTCTCTCTCTCTCTCTCTCTCTCTCTCTTGATTATCAATACAATGGTCTCTTGGAGATCCATATGATGTAAGTCCTTTTTGCGGTGTGTTTGTTGGGATATGATGAACTTCAAGTTTATGATCAGTTATATCTTTTTATATCCATGAAAGTTATTGGAGTTCTTTGATCTCTTATATGCGTGATCTCTTATAGCCTTGTATTTCTTCTCCGATATTTTGGTTTTGTTTGCCGAACTTGATCTATTTATCTTGCAATGGGAAGAGGTGCCCGGTAGTGGGTTCAATCTTACGGTCCTTGATCCCAGTGACAGAAAGGGAACCGACACGTATGCATTGTTGCTACTAAGGATAAAAAGATGGGATCAATATCTGCCGCAATAGATAAACGGATCTTGTCTACATCATGTCATCATTCTTATTGCATTACTCTGTTTTTCCATGAACTTAATACACTAGATGCATGCTGGATAGCGGTCGATGTGTGGAGTAATAGTAGTAGATGCAGGCAGGAGTCGATCTACTAATCTTGGACGTGATGCCTATGTAATGATCATTGCCTGGATATCGTCATGATTATTTGAAGTTCTATCAATTGCCCAACAGTAATTTGTTCACCCACGTTTGCTATTTTTCTCGAGAGAAGCCACTAGTGAGACCTACGGCCCCCGGGTCTTCTTTCTCATATATTTGCCTTGCGATCTTCTTTTTCCTTGCGTTTATTTTCAGATCTATTAAACCAAAAAATACAAAAATACCTTGCTGCAATTTATTTGTTCCGTGATATATTTATCCCATCTACAAATTTACGTCACGTCCTTTGCCCATCTTGAGGCGCCGTACCCCGAAAGGGATTGCCAACCCCTTTAACACGTCGAGTTGCGAGGTGTTGTTCTTTGTGTGCAGGGGTTGTTTACGTTGTGTTGCTTGGTTCTCCTACTGGTTCGATAACCTTGGTTTCATATCTGAGGGAAATACCTACCATCGCTGTGCTGCATCATCCCTTCCTCTTTGGGGAAATACCGACGTAGCTTCAAGCGACATCAAAAGGAATTTGTGGCACCGTTGCCGGGGAGGATCTTCAACATAACCAGGTTCCTAATCACAAATCTCATCTCCTTTCAATTTACATTATTTGACTCTCGTTTTCCCCCACTTCGCAAAAATTTGCCGTTTTATTCGCTCTCTTTTTCGCTCGCCGTTTTGTCGTGAGAGCTCTTGTTTGCTTGTGTGCCATGTGTCTTCTATTTGCTTGCATCTTTGCTTGCTAAATATCTATTGATATGGAACCTCATCCACTTGCTAACCTTTTTAAGAGATCCAATTATAATGAACAAATTGCTAGTTATTTGAGTACACTAGATTATCTTTATGAAGTTTTGCTTGAGATTCGTGAATCAGAAAATTGTGATGAAGACATTTATGAAGTGATTCATGATAGCTCTTTGAATGAAAAGCATGATTGCAATGAATTTACTATAAATTCTATAATGTCAGTTGTGCTAATAATATGCAAAACCCCAAGCTTGGGGATGCTAATTTTGCTATGTCCACTACTTATTGCAATGATCATGATTGGGGTGCTTCTTCTTATGATCTTGAAAATTTATTTAAGCCCCGTGATGAATATAAGATTGATAATAGTGTTTGCAATAATATTGAAAGTGGGTTTGGAAGAGTGTCAACTTTAGATCCCACTACTTTGGATAATGTTCGATCTTATGAATTTTTTGATAAAAGTGGGTTTGGAGAGGTCATGACTTTAGTTAATGTTAATCCCACTATTTTGGAAGAGTGTCAACTTTGCATGCATGTGGATCGTGTTGAGAATATGTTATGTGATAGCTATATTGTTGAATTTTCTTATGATCCTACATGTAATTATTATGAGAGAGGAAAATATGGTTGTAGAGATTTTCATGTTACTAAATTACCTCTCTTCATGTTGAGATTGCTAATGTTTCTTTCTTCTTCCTTGCATATGCTAGTTTTTGCTTGCCTTGATAATTTGTTTGCTTATAAAATGCCTATGCATAGAAAGTATGTTAGACTTAGATGTGTTTGTCACATGTTTTATGATGCTCTATTTGTGCTTCCATTCTTATCTTTCATGTGAGCATCAACGAAGTCTTATGCCTAGCTAGGGGCGTAAAACTTTAGCGCTTGTTGGGAGGCAACCCAATGAATAAAATTTATTTTTGCTTTTTGCTTTCTGTTCTTGAGTGTTATCACAATTATGCTACTGTTATGATTGTGTTTTTTGTGTCTTAATTAGTGTTTGTGTCAAGTAAAGCCTTTAGGATCTTCCGGGGTGATAGTTGTTTGATCTTGCTGAAAAAGACAGAAACTTTGCGCTCATGAAAATAATTATAATAAATCACAGAAAAGAGATTTTGCCCTGATTATTTTTGTAGAATATTAATATAGAAATTCTGGTCTTCCCAATTTTGTAGAATTTTTGGAGTTACAGAAGTATTTGAAAGTTCCAGATTACTACAGACTGTTCTGTTTTGACAGATTCTGTTTTCTTTGTGCTGTGTGCTTATTTTGATGGCTCTATGGTTTTCTTTGATGATTCTTTGCCATAGAAAAGTTGGAATACAGTAGATATAATACAAAAACAAAATAAGAATTGGTTTTACACAACACTTATAGTAGTGGTTTGCTTTCTTTTACTAACGGATCTCACAAGGGTTTTGTTGAGTTTTGTGTGATTGAAGTTTTCAAGTTTTGGGTTATCTTACGATGGATGAAAGAAGGATAGAAGAGCCTAAGCTTGGGATGCCCCAGCATCCCAAGCTATTGTCCAAGAATGAGCAACCAACTAAGATTGGGGATTCCCCCGAGTGGCATCCCCTCTTTCTTCTAACAACCATCAGTATTTTACTCAAGACTATATTTTTATTCGTCACATGATATGTGTTTTGCTTGGAGCATCTTGTATGATATGTGTCTTTGCTTGTTTTATTTTGTGTGTTAAGTCATCAATCCTTGATGGACACACCTATTTGAGAGAGCCAAAATTATGTCATGACTTGTTAGAATTGTTCTCTATGCTTCATTTAAATTTTTATGAGCAATGGACTTACTCTAGTGCTTCACTTATATCTTTTTGAGCACAGTGTGCTTAGTATTTTTGAAGAAATGCTATCTTGCTTCACTTAGATTTATTTGAGAGTTAGTAAAATTTTGAAGAAAAATTCTCTCTTGCTTCACTTAAATTATTTTGAGAGAAAGAAAATATGTTATGCTCATGATCTTCACTTATATTTGTTTGAGCTTCGGAAAAGCAACACATGAAAATTAGTCCCAAAGTGATAGATATCCAAGAACGATAAAGAAAGAAAGAAATATATGTCATGAAGATCATTGGACAAAATAAACTTGATTCTTAGTAATAGTTTTGAGATATGATAATGTGATATGTGAGTCATGTTGGTGAGTAATTGTGCGCTAGTAGGAATATTGGTGTTAAGGTTTGTGATTCCCTATGCATGCACGAAAGTCAACAATCATGCAATGAAAATTATATCCTACTTGTGGTGCATTATTTGGTGTTAATTATGCTTAATGCTTGCTTATGGGATTATTCGTTTCTTGGTTGGTTGCTTCTCAATCTTTTTGCTAGCCTTCATTTTGCACCAAGTATGACCTCTACTTGTGCATCCAAAATCCTTTAAACCAATTTTGCCATATGAGTCCACTATATCTACCTATATGCGGTATTCTTTTGCCGTTCTAAGCAAATTTGCATGTGCCATCTCTAATTTTCAAAATGAACTTCTCTTTTGTGTGTTTCTTTCGCTCGCGGAACGGTAACGGGTAGCTAATATTTTCCATGCTGTGTCATGGAATTATCACGTCAGATGTCCTAGTGTGAGGACTTAGTCGTGGAGCCATCGCAACGAGATTAGCTTAAAGGGGTTAAACCGGACAAAGGACACGGGGAGTTTATATTGGTTCGGCACTTTGTGGTGAAGGTAAAAGCCTACGATCCAGTTTTGGTGGGATTGATGGGGTCTCGATGAGCAGGGAGCAAATCCGCTTTACCTATCTCTCGAGCTGTTGTTTCTTTTCCCTGAACCGCCGCCGGGTCGTCCCTTTATATACATAGGTTGACACCCAGTGGTTTACTGAATCCTGATGCCGGCTCATACATGTGTCCGGCTCGATTTCTACCATTTCCTATCTTACAATACAAGTTACATATTTCCTGGCGGTTTAAGTCTACGGGCCCTAATCCGCCTTTGGGCTCTGGACCTTCAAGTCTCTGTAGTAAAGCGCCATATTCCTTGTCTTCATGGGCTTCCATACAGATGACTCCTTATGAGTGTAACCCGGCCCCTCCTGGGCGGTTTATGCTTAGTAGTTATATCCCCAACATTTGGCCCCAGATTGATTTGAACCTGTTCATGTCAATCTTCAATACTTTGGAAATTTTCTGCTTGAACATCTTCACGTGAATCTTGTAAACCTCCATGACATCATCTTCATGTGAACTTTTTCAAACCGCCGCGACATCATCTCCCGAGATCGTAATAAACCGCCATGACGTCATCTATTTATTGAAACCTTATATACTTCCCTTTTATTAATAAGCCTCCGAAAATCGAGGTGACAGCTCTGTCACATATCCATTTTTTGGGCCCCTCGATTCCCGCGCATGTCGCTTATCCCTTCGTCTTATAAATAGGACAAGGGGTGATTTTCTTTTTTCCCCTTTCATGCCTCTTCGCTTCGTATTCTTCCTCGCGTCGCCTCAATGCTTGAGCACAGCCGCCGTCGTCGACCTTCGCCTCTGCTCCAACGACGGCCGCTGCATCAACCTGATTTGACCAGAGAAACGCGGTGCCTCTCCGCTACTCCTTCAACCTCTATAAGTTTTCTTTCCTTCTACCCCAGATCTACTGCTAGGGTTTCGGTGTTCAATGGTGTTCTTCGGTGTTCGCCGTCCTTCATTGCTGTACCACATCAGAACTTGGTAAAACTAGATATTCTCCCTGCACGGCCATAGCTATTTTTCCTCATCATAGCATCTCTTCTTCAGTAAACAGATCCCATCTGGTTTTTAGCTGTTCCGCTGTCACCATTTAGGGCTTTGGAATTTTTCTTCTTTTTAAAACTGCGGTGGATCAAAAATTATAATACCAACCTGTAAAACCTGTTTGTGCAATACTTAGGAATTTTCAGATCTATAGCTTCCACACCATTGTAGGCGGTATAACCTTTAGAAAATGATAACCCGCCAGGTACCATAAGCCCTCTCTTAAACCGCCAACCTGATCTCAATGTCAAAATCCGGTTTATCATGTACATATGTTTCAATTTCTTCTCCCTCTGTCCTTAGGCCGGTTTATCTGCGTCAGTCATAAATCTTAAACCGGCATTGATCCTCTTTTCCAGCTTTCCGTTGAAATGTCCAAAACGTTCTATGCTTGCAATTGGGTTCCTTCCCGGATTACTGAAGAACAGTTGACTGGGTTTGTTGCCACTGGCGTTTTAGCAAAAAATGAAGTCATACATTGGAGAGTTCCCGGTCCAGAAAATCCTCCTGAGCCAAAGGATGGAGAAGTGATTGTTTTTGCTGACCATCTGGGTCAAGGTTTTAGCCCGCCCAGTTCAAAATTCTTCCGTGATGTTCTTGCCAGCTTCCAGATTCGCCCTCAAGATATTGGTCCTAACTCCGTGTCCAATATTTGTAACTTTCAAGTTTTTTGTGAGGCTTATCTGCAAGAAGAACCCACTGTTGAGCTGTTCAAAGATTACTTCTATTTGAACCACCGCACCGAGTCCACAGACGGACCTAACACTGAGCTGGGCGGGGTCTCAATCCAAAAGAGAAAAGACGTCAGCTTCCCGCACGCCAAGCATCATAGTCATCCCAAGGACTGGAATCAGATTTGGTTTTACTACCGTGATACATCTCCACCTGATGAAAACCCTCTGTCGGGTTACCATGCACACCGGCTTACCAGAGAGCATCCGGTTCCTCAGCGACTAACTGCCAAGGAATGATCAACTGTCAAAACTCAGAGCTTTTGTTGCAAACGGTCTGACAGGCGTTGACTTCGTCCGGTGCTGGGTTTCTTGGAGCATTATGCCTTTAAGCCGGCGCCCCGGTTTAATGTGTGAATACACAGGGGATCTGAAAGACCCTCAGCGTCATATTGACATCTAGCTCACTGATGATGAAGTCACCAAATCTGTCAAGAAAATGCTTGATGAACCGGTGGATGTATGCAGCAAAGTAGGGCTTAGTCCCTTCTGTACTTCCAACAAACCGCCAGCTGTAAGCATTGCGTTATTTTTATCTTAATCTATCCCCATTTAGACATTCCTTTATAACTTGTTGTCCATCTGCACAGGGTGATGATCCATTCCTGAAAAAGAAATCGCAGGATAAACCGGCGAAGCCGCCAGATAAACCGGCAAGAGCGCCTCACATCAAGACGAGGGTTACAAAAAAGCCAGCGAAGAAGAAAACCGCTGACGCCTCTGACTTGCCCAATGACGAAGAACTTGATGACCTGGAGTCAGAGGTAAAACTTGATTCTCTTGGTTCTTTTTTATACACCTCATTGATGATGATTATTATCAGGATGATGCGGAAGCTAGCCGCGCTGGTGATGCAGAGGTAATTGTTCTATCTTCTGACTCAAATCATGTGCCAATACCAAAACTCCGTCGAGCAGTCCGGAAAGTAAAATTTTCACACCCTCTTGCTTATTCGGATTCGCACTTTTCTTTGAAGACACAGCAACATGAAGGTCGCCGCACAACCCGACATAGTGGCCAAGTGGTTAGCTCCTCCGGTTTACCTAACTTACCAGTTCGCAAACGCCGTCAAGAGGTCTCTTGTACTTATAATACACTTTATCCCAGAGCAGGTTATTTTTGATATCCTCTTAATCCATCTGATTCAAATTATCAGGGAACCTCCCATTCATCCTCCGGCGAGTCATCAGCCACAAAACTTCCTCCCCTCAAAACAGTTCCTGGGTAAGCATATCACACTTAACCTTTTATGCCTTGAATTTGTTGATTATACTAACTTTGTGTCTGTTCTTTCCAGAGCCAAAGCCAGACTTAGCAAGAAGGCTAAGTTGAGTAAACCGACCGATGATAATCCGGCCATTGAACCAGAGAAGACCTTGAAGGCCTTTGACCCTAATGCTGATACTATCCTGGACGATCCGGTACCTCAAGCTCAGGACACATTTGTTGAATCAGTAGAGATAAATCTGATGAGCCAGTCTGCTGATCCGCCAAGTCCAACAAGAACAACTGATAAACCGCCTAGCCCAGCCAATATTACTGATGACGATGTTGTTGTTACTAGCACTCGGTTTACCTCTCCTGGCAACCCTGTCGCTTTATCAAAGCATTCTGCAAAGGAAGAATTTTCTGCTATGGATAAGGGTAAGTGGAAAACAGATTTATCCAGCTATGCTCATCTCAGTACCCAAGACATCCATTTTGGATATTTAAACCGCCCGTACACAAGCCGCGACTATGAATCCGGTTTAGTGGGCCAGATGAAGGAACGGTATGAGGTAAATATCACTCCCTTTTGCATAAATTTTCTTTCCTTATACCTGGCATAGAATATCAAATCCATTCGCCCCCAAGGGCCATTTCATAAAATTGATGTGAACCGGGACTTGTAGTAGAATAATATTGTATTTTTGCTTGCGTAGCCCCCAAGGGCCGGTTTAATATGAACCGGTACCTTTCCTGTCATGAAGGTTCAATATACATTAGCCCCTTAGTGCCAAGTATATAACTTGTTGTATGCTTGGGAATTTAAATTGCCAGTTGATAAAAAGCAATCTGCATTAGCCCCCAAGTGCCAAGTATATAACTTGTTGTATGCTTGGGACTTCATAGATGCACTACCAACTCATTAACTGTCTCTTGCAGGCTGATCTAAACAGAAAGGAATCTCAAATCGCCGACCTTCAAGAAAACATCAAGTCCCAACAAGCAGAAACCTTCAAGGCTAAAGAAGAGCTGACCGGCGCTTTAACATCCATGGAACAACTGACGGATGGCTTTAAAGGTGAACGGGCAGCCTGGGAAACTGAAAGAGAAACTTTGCTAAAGCGGGCAGAAGATGCTAAAGCAGGCCTTAATCCGGTGAGAGAGGAATTGACTGGCCTGAAGCGGCAAATCAATGCTATGACCTCTACTGTCTTTGGTAAATAACCTCTTCATAAGCTTTAAACAAATAACAACTATGAAAACTACCGGTTTAATAATACTTTGACCATTGTTGGTAGCCGTGTTGCTCATCTTGGTTCAAACATGCACAAAAAACTGAAGGCTGCCTATACATTGATAGAGCAGTTGTATACCGGCATTCACCGGGACATCTGCACAGCTTCATACAATAAATCACCTCCAACTTTAATCAAGGAAACATTGGCAAAGTTATCCATGACGCCTGCCCAGCTTGAGGAGGTGAAGAGATCAGCTGCAAGGGCCGATGCTCTGTCTGCATTGACTCGGGCGAAAGCCTGGATATCTGATCTTGATCGAGAAGACATTGGAAACGGTTATCCCAGCCAAAAAGAAGATGGGTCAGACTTTCATAATGATGCCCTCAGGGCTTTGATGAAGGAAATGTGTCCACTTGCAAGCAAACTGGCTGAAGAGACTGATTTGTCTTTCCACCGGTCGATTTATGATGCAGACAACAAACGGATTGATGCATCTGTTTATGAAGTGCAAAATCTTATCCCACCAATGCGTAAGCATACTTACGCCCCTGATGTTGAACCGTCCACCCTTATAAGCGATGAAGAAGTCTTCCAAGCCTTAACTGGGATTGACTGGGCAACCATTGACTTCCAACCACTTGGTAGAGAGGAGGAAGCTGAACTGGCGCAGGACGATCTACAACCTTCAACTCAGCCTGAGGAAGAATCATGATCCGGCGGGCGGTTTAGCTTTTGCACATTGCAATTTGTGTGATAAACAATTATCCTTTTGGGGCATCAAATCATTTTGTAATAGGCTAGTTTAAACACTTGGTCTGCTATGCCATCGTGCATATTCACTTTGCCTGATACTTTTAATCCATCATGATAATGGTATGTAGACTTATGATCCTTAGCAGTTTTATGCGATCCTGATTCTGCATATGATAAACTTAAAATTGTCCTGGCGGTTTACCGCTGGACGGGTCATAACACCCAATATAAAGCCACGGTTTATAACACAGGCTATACTTTTCAAGAATAATTAAATATGAAATACATCATACTTGTGATATTGAATCACACTGTTGATTTATCAACTTTACTGTAGTAAGGGTGATAACCCAAAACTTGAGTGCTGATAACTCCCACCATGCTGTGCTGGTTTATAATGAAGTCATGCCGGGTTATAAGAAACACCGGATGACCATACTAGCGACTTATAGCCAAAGCCATACCGGGTTAACAAACTCCGGTTTATAATTGATTGTGTACTAACAACTTATAGTTGAAAGCCAAGCCAAGTCAGTTGACACCGGTCATCTCTATAAGTTTGTGCTGGGCAACTCAAAAGCAAGACCGGTTTAGCAAGCACCGGTTAAATATAAATCTCATCAAAATAAACATTAAAAAGAAAGTTTTGCAAAGAAAATATGCCAAAAAAGTCGAGGCTTTTCATGGGCTGCCAGGCCACTGAGTTAAACCATTTTACAAAGCCTTTTAAGATGGACCTCACATTAACCAATCGTCGTTTTAACTTTGACAAGTTCAGGGTCTATATAAGATTGACTTGTCAAATGTTCGGCGGGTCATACCAGGATTACCTGGATGGAGTTACTTATTTGATGAAGGCAGGTTAACCCGGGGTTTTAGGTGAATATACCTGGCTTCCAAGCCCGGCTTTTATAGCCTATTGAAAGAGGTAGATTCTTTGTTCTTGTAGAAGCAAAAGACCCCCCCGAGCAACATTTTGAGATGTGCTCAGTGGGCGCCTATGTTTGAGTTATGCTTTGCAATAAACTCTCTTTGGCTCCTTATGTTATTGGTTATGAAGCCCCCAAGCTCTCACTTTTTTGTAGCTTTATAGGCCAGATTACTGGGTAAACAGAGCTCCGCTTTATAAACAGAAGCCCCCATGTAACCAGGAAAAATCTTAAAGACGAACGGCAGAGGCCCCGCTTTAGCAAGGGTGCCGGTTTATTATATTGATCATAATATATACATTGTCAAGAATATGTACATGATAGGAGCCTATGGCTCAGGTGTAGTAAGGCCGAAGATGAGCAATATTCCACGGCCAGCGGGTCTCCTCCTCCGACTTGCGTGAGTCCTTGTGCTCTCGAACATCGATAAGGTAGTATGACCCATTGTTCAGATTCTTGCTGACCACAAAGGGCCCTTCCAAGGTGGGGATAACTTGTTCATGTAAGTCTGATCTTGGATAAGCCAGAGCACTAAGTCGCCTTCTTGAAAAGCTCTGGGTTTAACCCGGCGGCTGTGATAACGCCGTAGGTCTTGCTAATAAATCGCCGAACGAGCTGCCACTATGTCCCCTTTTCATCTAACAGGTCCAATGCATCTTGGCATGCCCTTTCATTGTCTGCTTCAACATAAGCTGCCACCCGGGGCGAGTCATGGCGAATATCACTTGGGAGAACTGCTTCTGCTCCATAAACCATGAAGAAGGGTGTATAACCCGTAGATCTATTGGGGGTGGTGTTAATGCTGGGGAACGTAGCAGAAATTCAAAATTTTCCTACGTGTCACCAAGATCTATCTATGGAGAAACCAGCAACGAGGGGAAGGAGAGTGCATCTACATACCCTTGTAGATCGCTAAGCGGAAGCGTTCAAGAGAACGGGGTTGAAGGAGTCGTACTCGTCGTGATCCAAATCACCGGAGATCCTAGTGCCGAACGGACGGCACCTCCACGTTCAACACACGTACAGCCCGGTGATGTCTCCCATGCCTTGATCCAGCAAGGAGAGAGGGAGAGGTTGGGAAGACTCCGTCCAGCAGCAGCACGACGGCGTGGTGGTGGTGGAGGAGCGTGGCAATCCTGCAGGGCTTCGCCAAGCACTACTCAGGAGGAGGTGGAGTTGGAGAGGGGGAGGGCTGCGCCAGGGGCAAGGGTCTAGCTCCCATGCGCCTCCCCACTATATATAGGGGTGGAGGGGGATTATTTCTTGCCCTCCAAGTCCATTGGGGCGTTGGAAAAAATGGGAGGAAAGAAATCCCATCCTTTCCTTTCCCCACCGATTGTTATCCCCCTTTTTTAGGGATCTTGATCTTATCCCTTTGGGATATGATCTTATTCCTTCTAAGGGGGGATCTTGGTGCGCCTTGACCAGGGGTGTGGGGCCTTGCCCCCACTACCCACGTTCATGTGGGTCCCCCCATGCAGGTGGGCCCCACTCCGGAACCTTCTAGAACCTTCTCGGTACAATACCGAAAAATCCCGAACATTTTCCGGTGGCCAAAATAGGACTTCCCATATATAAATCTTTACCTCCGGACCATTCCGGAACTCCTCGTGACGTCCGGGATCTCATCCGGGACTCCGAACAACATTCGGTAACCACATACAAGCTTCCTTTATAACCCTAGCGTCATCGAACCTTAAGTGTGTAGACCCTACGGGTTCGGGAGACATGCAGACATGACCGAGACGTTCTCTGGTCAATAACCAACAGCAGGATCTGGATACCCATGATGGCTCCCACATGCTCCACGATGATCTCATCGAATGAACCACGATGTCAAGGACTTAATCAATCCCGTATTCAATTCCCTTTGTCTATCGGTATGTTACTTGCCCGATACTCGATCGTCGGTATCCAATACCTTGTTCAATCTCGTTACCGGCAAGTCACTTTACTCGTTCCGTAACACATCATCCCGTGATCAACTCCTTGGTCACATTGCGCATATGATGATGTCCTACCGAGTGGGCCCAGAGATACCTCTCCGTTTACACGGAGTGACAAATCCCAGTCTCGATCCGCATAAAACAATAGATACTTTCAGAGATACATGTAGTGCACCTTTATAGTCACCCAGTTACGTTGTGACGTTTGATACACCCAAAGCACTCCTACGGTATCCAGGAGTTACACGCTCTCATGGTCGAAGGAAGAGATACTTGACATTGGCAAAGCTCTAGCAAATGAACTACACGATCTTTTGTGCTAGGCTTAGGATTGGGTCTTGTCCATCACATGATTCTCCTAACTATGTGATCCCGTTATCAACGACATCCAATGTCCATGGTCAGGAAACCGTAACCATATATTGATCAACGAGCTAGTCAACTAGAGGCTTACTAGGGACATGGTGTTGTCTATGTATTCACACGTGTATTACGATTTCCGGATAATACAGTTATAGCATGAATAAAAGACTATTATCATGAACAAAGAAATATAATAATAATCAATTTATTATTGCCTCTAGGGCATATTTCCAACAGTCTCCCACTTGCACTAGAGTCAATAATCCAGTTCACATCGCCATGTGATTAACACTCACAGGTCACATCACCATGTAACCAACATCCAAAGAGTTTACTAGAGTCAATAATCTAGTTTACATCACTATGTGATTAACACTCAATGAGTTCTAGGTTTGATCATGTTGCTTGTGAGAGAGGTTTTAGTCAACGGGTCTGAACCTTTCAGATCCGTGTGTGCTTTACAAATCTTTATGTCATCTCCTAGATGCAGCTACCACGCTCTATTTGGAGCTATTCCAAATAACTGTTCTACTTGGAGCTATTCTAAATTGTTGCTCCATTATACGTATCCGGTATCTCTACTTAGAGCTATCCGGATAGGTGTTAAGCTTGCATCGACGTAACCTTTACGACGAACTCTTTTACCACCTCCATAATCGAGAAAATTCCTTAGTCCACTAGTTACTAAGGATAACTTTGACCGCTGTTCTATGATCCATTCATGGATCACTCTTGTACCCCTTGACTGACTCATGGCAAGGCACACTTTCGGTGCGGTACACATCATAGCATACTGTAGAGCCTACGTCTAAAGCATAGGGGACGACCTTCGTCCTTTCTCTCTTTTCTGCCGTGGTCGAGCTTTAAGTCTTAACTTCGTACCTTACAACTCAGGCAAGAACTTCTTCTTTGACTGATCCATCTTGAACACCTTCAAGATCATGTCAAGGTATGTGCTCATTTGAAAGTATTATTAAGCATTTTGATCTATCCTTATAGATCATGATGCTCAATGTTCAAGTAGCTTAATCCAGGTTTTCTATTGAAAAACACTTTCCAAATAACCCTATATGCTTTCTAGAAATTCTACGTCATTTCTGATCCATAACAATATGTCAACAACATATACTTATCAGAAATTCTATAGTGCTCCCACTCACTTCTTTGGAAATACAAGTTTCTCATAAACTTTGTATAAACCCAAAATCTTTGATCATCTCATCAAAGCATACATTCCAACTCCGAGATGCTTACTCCAGTCCTTAGAAGGATTGCTGGAGCTTTGCATATTTATTAGCATCTTTCGGGATTGACAAAACCTTCCGGTTGTATCACATACAACCTTTCCTCATGTATAACGTCGAGGAAACAATGTTTTTGACATCCTATCTGCAAGATTTCATCAATCATGCAGTAACTGCTAATCCAATTCCAACAGACTCTTAGCATCGCTACGAGTGAGAAAACCTCACCGTAATCAACTCCTTGAACTTGTCGGAAAATATCTTAACGACAAGTCGAGCTTTCTTAATTGTAATTCTTACCATCATTGTCTGTCTTCCTTTTATAAATCCATCCGTACCCAATGGCCTTACGACCATCAAGTATTTCTTCCAAAGTCATGGATCCGTTCTCGGATTTTATGGCCTCGAGCCATTTATCGGAATCCGGGCCCACCATCGCTTTTCCATAGCTCGTAGGTTCATTGTTGTCCAGCAACATGACTTCCAAGACAGGATTACGTACCACTCTGAAGTAGTACGCATCCTTGTCATCCCACGAGGTTTGGTAGTGACTTGATCCGAAGTTTCATGATCAATATCATAAGCTTCCACTTCAATTGGTGTAGGTGCCACAGGAACAACTTCCTGTGCCCTGCCACACACTAGTTGAAGAGACGGTTCAATAACCTCATCAAGTCTCCACCATCCTCCCACTCAATTCTTTCGAGAGAAACTTTTCCTTGAGAAAGGACCTGATTCTAGAAACAATCCCTTATTGCTTTCGGATCTGAGACAGGAGGTATACCCAACTGATTTGGGTGTCCTATGAAGATGCATTTTATCCGCTTTGGGTTCGAGCTTATCAATCCTGAAACTTTTTCACATAAGCGTCGCAGCCCCAAACCTTTAAGAAACGACAACTTAGGTTTCTCTAAACCATAATTCATACGGTGTCATCTCAACGGAATTACGTGGTGCCCTATTTAAAGTGAATGTGGTTGTCTCTAATGCCTAACCCATGGACAATAGTGGTAATTCGATAAGACACATCATGGTACGCACCACATCCAATAGGGTGCAACTATGATGTTCGGACACACCATCACACTATGGTGTTCCAGGCGGTATTAATTGCGAAACAATTTCCACAATGTCTTAATTGTGTGCCAAAACTCATAACTCAGATATTCATCTCTATGATCATATCATAGACATTTTATCCTCTTGTCACAATGATCTTCTACTTCACTCTGAAATTATTTGAACCATTCAATAATTCAGACTTGTGTTTCATCAAGTAAATATTCTCAACATCTACTCGAATCATCTGTGAAGTAAGAACATAACGATATTCACTGCATGCCTCAGCACTCATTGGACTGCACACATCAAAATGTGTTACTTCCAACAAGTTGCTATCTTGTTCCATCTTACTGAAAACGAGGCTTTTCAGTCATCTTGCCCATGTGGTATGATTTGCATATCTCAAGTGATTCAAAATCAAGTGAGTCCAAACGATCCATCTGCATGGAGTTTCTTCATGCGTATACACTAATAGACATGGTTCGCATGTCTCAAACTTTTCTAAAACGAGTGAGTCCAAAGATCCATCAACATGGAGCTTCTTCATGCGTTTTATACCATTATGACTTGCATGGCAGTGCCACAAGTAAGTGGTACTATCATTACTATCTTATATCTTTTGGCTTGAAAATGTGTATCACTACGATCGAGATTCAATAAACCATTCGTTTCAGGTGCAAGACCATTGAAGGTATTATTCAAATAAACAGAGTGACCATTACTCTCCTTAAATGAATAACCGTATTGCGATAGACATAATCCAATCATGTCTATGCTCAACGCAAACACCAAATGACAATTATTCAGGTTTAATACTAATCTTGATGGTAGAGGGAGCGTGCGATGTTTGATTACATCAAACTTGGAAACACTTCCAACACATATCGTCAGCTCTCCTTTAGCTAGTCTCCGTTTATTCCGTAGCCTTTTATTTCGAGTTACTAACGCTTAGCAACCGAACCGGTATCTAATACCCTGGTGCTACTAGGAGTACTAGTAAAGTACACATTAACATAATGTATATCCAATATACTTCTATCGACCTTGCCAGCCTTCTTATCTACCAAGTATCTAGGGTAATTCTTCTCCAGTAGCTGTTCCCCTTATTACAGAAGCACTTAGTCTCGGGTTTGGGTTCAACCTTGGGTTTCTTCACTGGAGCAGCAACTGATTTGCCGTTTCATGAAATATCCCTTCCTGCCCTTGCCCTTCTTGAAACTAGTGGTTTTACCAACCATCAATAATTGATACTCCTTCTTGATTTCTACTTTCGCGGTGTCAAACATCGCGAATACCTCAAGGATCATCATATCTATCCCTGATATGTTATAGTTCATCACAAAGCTCTAGCAGCTTGGTGGCAATGACTTTGGAGAAACATCACTATCTCATCTGGAAGATTAACTCCCACTTGATTCAAGTGATTGTTGCACTCAGACAATCTGAGCACAAGCTCAACGATTGAGCTTTTCTCCCTGAGTTTGCAGGCTAAGAAAATCATCGGAGGTCTTATACCTCTTGACGTGGGGCACGAGCCTGAAATCCTAATTTCATCCCTCGAAACATCTCATATGTTCCGCGACATTTCGAAAACGTCTTTTGTGCCTCAACTCTAAACCGTTTAGCTGAACTATCACGTAGTTATCAAGACGTGTATGTCCGATGTTCGCAACATCCACAAACGACGTTTGGGGTTCAGCACACTGAGCGGTGCATTAAGGACATAAGCTTTCTACTGTCCGCATAATCACTACTATCAACTTTCAACTATATTTTCTCTAGGAACATATCTAAAAAGTGGAACTAAAGCGCGAGCTTACGACATAATTTGCAAAAATCTTTTGACTATGTTCAGGATAATTAAGTTCATCTTATGAACTCCCACTCAGATAGACATCCCTCTGGTCATCTAAGTGATCACATGATCCGAGTCAACTAGGCCGTGTCCGATCATCACGTGAGACGGACTAGTCATCATCGGTGAACATCTTCATGTTGATCGTATCTGCTATACGACTCATGCTCGACCTTTCGGTCTCCGTATTCCGAGGCCATGTCTGTACATGCTAGGCTCGTCAAGTTAACCCTAAGTGTTTTCGTTGTGTAAAACTGTCTTACACCCGTTGTATGTGAACGTAAGAATCCATCACACCCGATCATCACGTGGTGCTTAGAAGCGACAAACTGTAGCAACGGTGCACAGTTAGGGGAGAACACTTCTTGAAATTTTGTAAGGGATCATCTTATTTACTACCGTCATCCTAAGTAAACAAGATGCATAAACATGATAAAATGCAATCAAATAGTGACATGATATGGCCAATATCATTTTGCTCCTTTTGATCTTCATCTTCGGGGCTCCATGATCATCATCGTCACCGGCATGACACCATGATCTCCATCATCATGATCTCCATCATCGTGTATTCATGAAGTTGTCACGCCAACGACTACTTCTACTTCTATGGCTAATGCGTTTAGCAATAAAGTAAAGTAATTTACATGGCGTTGTTCAATGACACGCAGGTCATACAATAAATAAAGACAACTCCTATGGCTCCTGCCGGTTGTCATACTCATCGACATGCAAGTCGTGAATCCTATTACAAGAACATGATCAATCTCATACATCACATATTATTCACCACATTCTTGTTGGCCATATCACATCACGAAGCATACCCTGCAAAAACAAGTTAGACGTCCTCTAATTGTTGTTTGCATGTTTTACGTGGCTGCTATGGGTTTCTAGCAAGAACGTTTCTTACCTACGCAAAACCACAACGTGATATGCCAATTGCTATTTACCCTTCATAAGGACCCTTTTCATCGAATCCGTTCCGACTAAAGTGGGAGAGACTGGCACTCGCTTGCCACCTTATGCACCAAGTGCATGTCAATCGGTGGAACCTGTCTCACGTAAGAGTACGTGTAAGGTCGGTCCGGGCCGCTTCATCCCACAATACCGTCGAAACAAGATTGGACTAGTAACGGTAAGCATATTGAACAAAATCAACGCCCACAACTACTTTGTGTTCTACTCGTGCAAAGAATCTACGCAATAAACCTGGCTCTGATGCCACTGCTGGGGAACGTAGCAGAAATTCAAAATTTTCCTACGTGTCACCAAGATCTATCTATGGAGAAACCAGCAACGAGGGGAAGGAGAGTGCATCTACATACCCTTGTAGATCGCTAAGCGGAAGCGTTCAAGAGAACGGGGTTGAAGGAGTAGTACTCGTCGTGATCCAAATCACCGGAGATCCTAGTGCCGAACGGACGGCACCTCCGCGTTCAACACACGTACAGCCCGGTGATGTCTCCCATGCCTTGATCCAGCAAGGAGAGAGGGAGAGGTTGGGAAGACTCCGTCCAGCAGCAGCACGACGGCGTGGTGGTGGTGGAGGAGTGTGGCAATCCTGCAGGGCTTCGCCAAGCACTACTCAGGAGGAGGTGGAGTTGGAGAGGGGGAGGGCTGCGCCAGGGGCAAGGGTCTAGCTCCCATGCGCCTCCCCACTATATATAGGGGTGGAGGGGGATTATTTCTTGCCCTCCAAGTCCATTGGGGCGTTGGAAAAAATGGGAGGAAAGAAATCCCATCCTTTCCTTTCCCCACCGATTGTTATCCCCCTTTTTTAGGGATCTTGATCTTATCCCTTCGGGATATGATCTTATTCCTTCTAAGGGGGGATCTTGGTGCGCCTTGACCAGGGGTGTGGGGCCTTGCCCCCACTACCCACGTTCATGTGGGTCCCCCCATGCAGGTGGGCCCCACTCCGGAACCTTCTAGAACCTTCTCGGTACAATACCGAAAAATCCCGAACATTTTCCGGTGGCCAAAATAGGACTTCCCATATATAAATCTTTACCTCCGGACCATTCCGGAACTCCTCGTGACGTCCGGGATCTCATCCGGGACTCCGAAAAACATTCGGTAACCACATACAAGCTTCCTTTATAACCCTAGCGTCATCGAACCTTAAGTGTGTAGACCCTACGGGTTCGGGAGACATGCAGACATGACCGAGACGTTCTCTGGTCAATAACCAACAGCGGGATCTGGATACCCATGATGGCTCCCACATGCTCCACGATGATCTCATCGGATGAACCACGATGTCAAGGACTTAATCAATCCCGTATTCAATTCCCTTTGTCTATCGGTATGTTACTTGCCCGAGACTCGATCGTCGGTATCCAATACCTTGTTCAATCTCGTTACCGACAAGTCACTTTACTCGTTCCGTAACACATCATCCCGTGATCAACTCCTTGGTCACATTGCGCATATGATGATGTCCTACCGAGTGGGCCCAGAGATACCTCTCCATTTACACGGAGTGACAAATCCCAGTCTCGATCCGCATAAAACAATAGATACTTTCGGAGATACCTGTAGTGCACCTTTATAGTCACCCAGTTATGTTGTGACGTTTGATACACCCAAAGCACTCCTACGGTATCCAGGAGTTACATGCTCTCATGGTCGAAGGAAGAGATACTTGACATTGGCAAAGCTCTAGCAAATGAACTACACGATCTTTTGTGCTAGGCTTAGGATTGGGTCTTGTCCATCACATGATTCTCCTAATGATGTGATCCCGTTATCAACGACATCCAATGTCCATGGTCAGGAAACCGTAACCATATGTTGATCAACGAGCTAGTCAACTAGAGGCTTACTAGGGACATGGTGTTGTCTATGTATTCACACGTGTATTACGATTTCCGGATAATACAGTTATAGCATGAATAAAAGACTATTATCATGAACAAAGAAATATAATAATAATCAATTTATTATTGCCTCTAGGTCATATTTCCAATAGTCTCCCACTTGCACTAGAGTCAATAATCCAGTTCACATCGCCATGTGATTAACACTCACAGGTCACATCACCATGTAACCAACATCCGAAGAGTTTACTAGAGTCAATAATCTAGTTTACATCACTATGTGATTAACACTCAATGAGTTCTAGGTTTGATCATGTTGCTTGTGAGAGAGGTTTTAGTCAACGGGTCTGAACCTTTCAGATCCGTGTGTGCTTTACAAATCTTTATGTCATCTCCTAGATGCAGCTACCACGCTCTATTTGGAGCTATTCCAAATAACTGTTCTACTTGGAGCTATTCTAAATTGTTGCTCCATTATACGTATCCGGTATCTCTACTTAGAGCTATCCGGATAGGTGTTAAGCTTGCATCGACGTAACCTTTACGACGAACTCTTTTACCACCTCCATAATCGAGAAAATTCCTTAGTCCACTAGTTACTAAGGATAACTTTGACCGCTGTTCTATGATCCATTCATGGATCACTCTTGTACCCCTTGACTGACTCATGGCAAGGCACACTTTCGGTGCGGTACACATCATAGCATACTGTAGAGCCTACGTCTAAAGCATAGGGGACGACCTTCGTCCTTTCTCTCTTTTCTGCCGTGGTCGAGCTTTATGTCTTAACTTCGTACCTTACAACTCAGGCAAGAACTTCTTCTTTGACTGATCCATCTTGAACACCTTCAAGATCATGTCAAGGTATGTGCTCATTTGAAAGTATTATTAAGCATTTTGATCTATCCTTATAGATCATGATGCTCAATGTTCAAGTAGCTTAATCCAGGTTTTCTATTGAAAAACACTTTCCAAATAACCCTATATGCTTTCTAGAAATTCTAAGTCATTTCTGATCCATAACAATATGTCAACAACATATACTTATCAGAAATTCTATAGTGCTCCCACTCACTTCTTTGGAAATACAAGTTTCTCATAAACTTTGTATAAACCCAAAATCTTTGATCATCTCATCAAAGCATACATTCCAACTCCGAGATGCTTACTCCAGTCCTTAGAAGGATTGCTGGAGCTTTGCATATTTATTAGCATCTTTCGGGATTGACAAAACCTTCCGGTTGTATCGCATACAACCTTTCCTCATGTATAACGTCGAGGAAACAATGTTTTTGACATCCTATCTGCAAGATTTCATCAATCATGCAGCAACTGCTAATCCAATTCCAACAGACTCTTAGCATCGCTACGAGTGAGAAAACCTCACCGTAATCAACTCCTTGAACTTGTCAGAAAATATCTTAACGACAAGTCGAGCTTTCTTAATGGTAATTCTTACCATCATTGTCTGTCTTCCTTTTATAAATCCATCCGTACCCAATGGCCTTACGACCATCAAGTATTTCTTCCAAAGTCATGGATCCGTTCTCGGATTTTATGGCCTCGAGCCATTTATCGGAATCCGGGCCCACCATCGCTTTTCCATAGCTCGTAGGTTCATTGTTGTCCAGCAACATGACTTCCAAGACAGGATTACGTACCACTCTGAAGTAGTACGCATCCTTGTCATCCCACGAGGTTTGGTAGTGACTTGATCCGAAGTTTCATGATCAATATCATAAGCTTCCACTTCAATTGGTGTAGGTGCCACATGAACAACTTCCTGTGCCCTGCCACACACTAGTTGAAGAGACGGTTCAATAACCTCATCAAGTCTCCACCATCCTCCCACTCAATTCTTTCGAGAGAAACTTTTCCTCGAGAAAGGACCTGATTCTAGAAACAATCCCTTATTGCTTTCGGATCTGAGACAGGAGGTATACCCAACTGATTTGGGTGTCCTATGAAGATGCATTTTATCCGCTTTGGGTTCGAGCTTATCAATCCTGAAACTTTTTCACATAAGCGTCGCAGCCCCAAAGCGGAAAATCACCTTCTTCATGAATTGAACCGCCGTGGCTGCATCACACTTGGTGACTGGCTCTGCTTCCACCCACTTGGTGAACTTATCAACCGCCACCAAAAGGTGGGTCTTCTTGTCCTTGGACCTCTTAAAGGGCCCAACCATATCAAGCCCCCAAGTTGTAAATGGCTAGGTGATTGGAATCATCCTTAACTCCTGAGCCGGAACATGGGCCCGGCGTGAAAACTTTTGAGAACCGTCACACTTCCTGACCAAATCCTCAGCATCAACATGAGCTGTTAGCCAGTAAAAGTCATGCCGAAAAGCCTTAGCTACAAGGGATTTTGAACCGGCATGATGACCACAATCTTCTTCGTGGATTTCACGCAATATCTCACAGCCTTCTGCAGGAGAAACACAACATTGAAACGCCCCTGAGACATTGCAATGATGTAACTCGCCGTTGACAATAGTCATGGACTTGGACCGCCGGATTATCAGTCAGGCCAAAACTTCATCCTCAGGTAACTCATCCCGGGTCATATACACCAAGTAGGGCATCGTCCAGTCAGGGATAGCATGAAGAATTGCTAACAATTGAGCCTCTGGGTCAGGAACAGCCGGATCCTCCTCCATTGGTATTTTGACCGACGGGTTATGCAGAACATCGAGAAAAACATTGGGCGGCACCGGTTTACACCAAGATCCCAGCCGGCTTAAAGCGTCCGCTGCTTCATTCTTGCGCCGATCAATGTGCTCGACCCGGTAACCTTTGAAGTGACCAGCAATGATGTCCACCTCACGCTGGTAAGCCGCCATGAGTGGATCCTTAGAATCCCAAGTAACAGAGACTTGCTGAGCCACCAAATCAGAGTCCCCAAAGCATCGTACCCAGATTAAGTTCATCTCCTTAGCCATCCAAAGACCGTGGAGCAAGGACTCATACTCAGTTGCATTGTTAGTACAAGGAAACATCAAGCGGAGAACATAACAAAATTTGTCACCTCAAGGAGAAGTAAGAACCACTCCAGCCCCCGAGCCCTCCAATTGTCTGGACCCATCAAAGTGAATAGTCCAGTATGTGTTATCCGGTTTATCCTTCGGTGCCTTCAACTCTGTCCAATCGTTGATGAAATCCATGAGCGCTTGGGACTTGATGGCTGTGCGAGGTATATATTTTAACCCGTGAGGTCCGAGCTCGATAGCCCACTTAGCAACCCGGCCAGTCGTCTCCCAGTTCTGAATGATATCTCCCAAAGGAGCGGAACTGACCACAGTAATGGGATGGCCCTGAAAGTATTGCTTAAGCTTCCAGCATGCCATAAAAACCCCATACACCAGCTTCTGCCAATGTGGATATCTCTGCTTTGACTCAATAAGCACCACGCTAATGTAATAAACCGGTCGCTGAACCAGATACTCCTTACATGCCTCCTTGCGCTCTACCACAATAGCCACGCTGACAGCCCGGGCGTTAGCAGCCACGTACAACAACAATGGTTCTTTATCAACGGGGGCAGCAAGAACAGGTGGCTCGTCTAACTGCTTCTTCAGATCCTCAAACGCCACATTAGTATCATCACTCCAGACAAAATTGTTTGTCTTTTTCATCATCTGATATAGAGGGATCGCCTTCTCTCCCAACCGGCTGATAAACCGGCTTAGTGCTGCAATACGACCCGCTGATACGTCTCCGTCGTATATATAATTTTTGATTGTTCCATGCCAATATTATTCAACTTTCATATATTATTGGCAACTTTTTATACTATTTTTGGGACTAACATATTGATCCAATGCCCAATGCCAGTTCCTGTTAGTTGCATGTTTTATGTTTCGCAGGAAAGCAATATCAAACGGAATCCAAACGGGATAAAAACGGACGGATAATATTTTTGGAATATTTGGGATTTTCTGGAGGAAGAATCAATGCAAAACGGTGCCCTAGGTGGCCACAAGGCAGGGGGCGCGCCCCTGACCCTCGTGGGCCCCTCGTAAGGCGGTTGATGCTCTACTTTGGCCGCAAGAAAGCTAATTTTTGGAAAAAGATCTGGGTGAAGGTTTCAATCCAATCGGAGTTACGGATATCCAGATATAAAAGAAAAGGTGCCAGGGCAGAATCAGAGAGCACAGAAACAGAGAGAGACAGAGAGACAGATCCAATCTAGGAGGGGCTCTCGCCCCTCCCATGCCATGGGAGCCAAGGACCAGAGGGGAAACCCTTCTCCCATCTCGGGAGAAGGTCAAGGAAGAAGAATAAGAAGGGGGGCTCTCTCCCCCTTGCTTCCGGTGGCGCTGGAGCGCTGCCGAGGGCCATCATCATCACCGGGATCTTCACCAACACCTCCACCATCTTCACCAACATCTCCATCACCTTCCCCCATCTATATTCAGCGGTCCACTCTCCCGCAACCCGCTATACACTCTACTTGAACATGGTGCTTTATGCTTCATATTATTATCCAATGATGTGTTGCCATCCTATGATGTCCGAGTTGATTTTCGTTGTCCTATCGGTGATTGATGAATTGCTATGATTGGTTTAATTTGCTTGTGGTTATGTTGCTATCCTATTGTTCCCTCCGTGTCACGCAAGCGTGATGGATTCCCGCTGTAGGATGTTGCACTATGTTCATGATTCGCTTATAGTGGGTTACTTGAGTGACAGAAGCATAAACCCGAGTAAGGGGGTGGCTTATGGGATAAAGGGGACTTGATGATTTAATGCTATGGTTGGGTTTACCTTAATGATATTGAGCAGTTGCGGATGCTTGCTAGAGTTCCAATCATAAGTGCATATGATCCAAGAAGAGAAAGTATCATAGCTTAGGCCTCTCCCACATCAAACTTGCTATCGGTCTAGTAAAGTAGTCAATTGCTTAGGGACAATTTCACAACTCCTACCACCACTTTTCCACACTCGCTATATTTACTTTATCGCTTATTTATCTAAACAGCCCCTAGTTTATATTTACGTGCTCTTTATTATCTTGCAAACCTATCCAACAATGCCTACAAAGTACTTCTAGTTTCATACTTGTTCTAGGTAAGGAGAACTCTAAGCATGCGTAGAGTCGTATCAGTGGCAGATAGGGCTTGAAAAAATATTTATTCTACCTTTAGCTCCATGTTGGGTTCGACACTCTTACTTTTCGAAAGAGGCTACAATTATCCCCTATACTTGTGGGTTATCTAGACCTTTTTCTGGCGCCATTTCCGGGGAGTCATAGCATGGGGTGAATATTCTCGTGTGTGCTTGTTTGCTTTATCACTAAGTAATTTTTATTTGCCGTTCTTAGTTGTTTTCTATCTTTAGTTATGGGTAGGAAACGCAAAATACCAAAAACATTAGTTGTACCTACTGAACCAATGGTTGAAGAACCACTCAAAATCTATCACACTCCTGAAGCTTTTTACTTGGATCATCTTCGATCCCTTTGTGCTCGTGCTGAAACCCCCACTAGCTTAGTTGAGGGCAAATCTTTAGATGAGCATGCTTGTTATGCTTGCTATGCTTGGAATTTATGTGAAATGATGTTACTTGTTGTTCTGAAAACCTTAAGAAACACCTTCCCTATCAATGTGAGTTTATTGATAATGGGATCGTATCTTCGTATGCTAAGGGTGTTTATAATTACTATGATGTTCAACAAATTGAACAAGTTGTTGCTTTTAAGGGTGCTTATGAAATTGCTTCTTTGATTGAAAAGTATGATGCCACTCTTTACAAATATGAAAATTTTACCATACTTGAATATTATCATATGCTTCTAATGCCTATGTTAAACCATATATTGAGAAAGTCTCCGCTGTCCAAGAAGAGACTAATATTTTGCAGGAATCTATGGAAGAAGGAATTGATGAAACTGTGAGCTCATTGGATGAAAAAGATGACGAGGAGAGCGAAGAACAAAAGGAGGAAGAGCGGATTAGCTACCCGTGCCCACCTTCTAATGAGAGTAACTCTTCAACTCATACATTGTTTAATTTCCCTTCGTGCTTACCGAAGGATGATTGCTATGATGATTGCTATGATCCCATTGATTCTCTTGAAATATCCCTTTTTGATGATGCTTGCTATGCTTGTGGCCAAGATGCCAATATGAATTATGCTTATGGAGATGAACTTGCCATAGTTCCTTATGTTAAACATGAAATTGTTGCTATTTCACCCACATATGATAGTCCTATTATCTTTTTGAATTTTCTCAACTATACTATATCGGAGAAGTTTGTTCTTATTAAGGATTATTTTGATGGGTTGCCTTTTACCGTTGCACTTGATAATTTTGATGAATATAATATGCATGTGCTTGTTGCTCCTACTTGCAATTATTATGAGAGAGGAAATATGTCTCCACCTCTCTATGTTTCCAATATGATAAAACTGCAAGAAACTGTTTATACGATGCATTGGCCTTTACTTGGTGTGCATGAATTGTTCTTTTATGACATGAGGATGCATAGGAAGAGAGTTAGACTTCATTGTTGCATGATATATGTTACTTTGTGCTCACTACTGAATCACAAATTATTGTTAATTAAAATTGGCTTTGGTATACCTTGGGATCCGGGTGGACCCATTACTTGAGCACCATATGCCTAGCTTAATGGCTTTAACTAAAGCATTGCCAGGGAGACAACCCGGAAGTTTTAGAGAGTCATTTATTTCTGTTGAGTGATTTCATTTAGTTTAAAAATAAAAAACATAAATAGGGGAACCCAAAACTTTTCAGAGAGGAAAGTGAAAGTGAGAAAGACAAGCATTGTTGAAGTGGGAGAGCTCCTTGAACCTTGTTCATGCTCACAGAAACCTTGTGAATCTTAATTACAGAAACTTTTCATAAAAAATAATTATCCCCTTGTACAATTCCATTGTATTATAAAAATAATGTGCCATGGTTTGCCTTTAGGATGTTTACAATGCTTGTTGGTTTGTATGGTGCAGGACAGAAACTTTGGCTGTAGTGCGGGATTTTACATTTTTACTGGAACGTCAAATAGTTCTGATTCTTTTTGCACTCTCTTGCTATACAAGTTTTTTATTTTTCCTAATTTGGGTAGAATTGTTGAGGTACCAGAAGTATGGTGAATGTTCAGAATGCTACAGACTGTTCTGTTTTTGACAGATTCTGTTTTTGATGCATAGTTTGCTTGTTTTGATGAAACTATCAATTTCTATCAGTGGATTAAGCCATGGAAAAGCTATATTACAGTAGACACAATGCAAAACAAAATATGAATTGGTTTGCAACAGTACTTAGAGTAGTGATTTGCTTTATTATACTAACGGATCTTACCGAGTTTTCTGTTGAAGTTTTGTGTGGATGAAGTGTTTGATCGAGGAGGTCTCGATATGACGAAAAGGAAGAGAGGCAAGAGCTCAAACTTGGGGATGCCCAAGGCACCCCAAGTAAATATTCAAGGAGACTCAAGCATCTAAGCTTGGGGATGCCCCGGAAGGCATCCCCTCTTTCTTTAACAAGTATCGGTATGTTTTCATGTTCGTTTTGTTCATTCGATATGTGCAAGTCTTGGAGCGTCTTTTGCATTTAGTTTTCACTTTTATTTTATGCACCATGCTGGTATGAGATAGTCCTTGGTTGATTTATATAATGCTCATTGCACTTCACTTAAATCTTTTGAGTATGGCTTTATAGAATGCTTCATGTGCTTCACTTATATCACATAGAAAACCGCCATTTGTAGAATGCTCTTTTGCTTCACTTATATTTGTTAGAGCATGGACATATATTTTGTAGAAAGAATTAAACTCTCTTGCTTCACTTATATCCATTTAGAGAGATGACAGGAATTGGTCATTCACATGGTTAGTCATAAAATCCTACATAAAACTTGTAGATCACTGAATATGATATGTTTGATTCCTTGCAATAGTTTTGCGATATAAAGGTGGTGACATTAGAGTCGTGCTAGTTGAGTAATTGTGAAATTGAGAAATACTTGTGTTGAGGTTTGCAAGTCCCGTAGCATGCACGTATGGTAACCGTTGTGTGGCAAATTTGAAGCATGGGGTGTTTCTTTGATTGTCGTCCTTATGAGTGGCAGTCGGGGAGGAGCGATGGTCTTTTTCGACCAATCTATTCCTCTAGGGGCATGCGTAGTAGTACTTTGCTTTGAGGGCTAATAAACTTTTGCCATAAGTATATGCGTTCTTTATGACTAATGTGAGTCCATGGCTTATACGCACTCTCACCCTTCCATCATTGCTAGCCTCTTCGGTACCGTGCATTGCCCTTTCTCACCTCGAGAGTTGGTGCAAACTTCGCCGGTGCATCCAAACACCATGATAGGATACACTCTATCAAACATAAGCCTCCTTATATCTTCCTCAAAACAGCCACCATACCTACCTATCATGGCATTTCCATAGCCATTCCGAGATATATTGCCATGCAACTTCCATCATCATCATATACATGACTTGAGCATTAATTTTCATATTGCCTTGCATGATCGTAAGATAGGTAGCATGATGTTTTCAAGGCTTGTCCCTTTTTTGATGTCATTGCTATGCTAGATCATTGCACATCCTGGTACACCGCCGGAGGCATTCATATAGAGTCATCTTTGTTCTATCGAGTTGTAATATTGAGTTGTAAGTAAATAAAAGTGTGATGATCATCATTATTAGAGCATTTCCCCGGTGAGGAAAGGATGATGGAGACTATGATTCCCCCACAAGTCGGGATGAGACTCCGGACTTTATGAAAAATAAAAGAGGCCAAAGAAGCCCAAATAAAAAAAGAGGCCAAAGAAGCCCACCAAACAAAGAGAAAATAAAAAAATGAGAGAAAAAGAGAGAAGGGGCAATGTTACTATCCTTTTACCACACTTGTGCTTCTGAGTAGCACCATGTTCTTCATATAGAGAGTCTCTTGAGTTATCACTTTCATATACTAGTGGGAATTTTCATTATAGAACTTGGCTTGTATATTCCGATGATGGGATTCCTCAAATGCCCGAGGTCTTCATGAGCAAGCAAGTTGGATGCACACCCACTTAGTTTCTAGTTTGAGCTTTCATACACTTATAGCTCTTAGTGCATCCTTTGCATGGCAATCCCTACTATTCGCATTTACATCAATTGATGGGCATCTCCATAGCCCGTTGATTAGCCGCGCCGATGTGAGACTTTCTCCCTTTTTGTCTTATCGACATAAACCTCCACCATCATATACTACTCCACCTATAGTGCTATATCCATGGCTTGCGCTCATGTATTGTGTGAGGGATAAGCTTTCTTTGGCTATGTTATTTGATAAGACTTAATTGATTGGTTGGTATGCTCGAAGTATTATCGTTTTTATGTCAAATGATAGACTATTGCTTTGAATCACTCGTGTCTTAATATTCATGCCATGATTAGACATATGATCAAGATTATGCTAGGTAGCATTCCACATCAAAAATTATCTTTTTTATCATTTACCTACTCGAGGACGAGTAGGAATTAAGCTCGAGGATGCTGATACGTCTCTGTCGTATCTATAATTTTTTATTATTCCATGCCAATATTATTCAACTTTCATATATTTTTGGCAACTTTTTATACTATTTTTGGGACTAACATATTGATCCAGTGCCCAGTGCCAGTTCCTGTTTGTTGCATGTTTTATGTTTCGCAGGAAACCGATATCAAACTGAATCCAAACGGGATAAAAACAGACGGAGAATATTTTTGGAATATTTGGGATGTTCCGAAGGAAGAATCAACGCGAAACGGTGCCCGAGGTGGCCACGAGGCAGGGGGCGCGCTTGCCTACCCTGGGCGCGCCCCTGACCCTTGTGGGCTCCTCGTAAGGCAGTTGATGCTCTACTTTGGCCGCAAGAAAGCTAATTTTTGGAAAAAGATCTGGGCGAAGGTTTCAATCCAATCGTAGTTACGGATCTCTAGATATAAAAAACGGTGCCAGGGCAGAATAAGAGAGCGTAGAAATAGAGAGAAATAGAGAGACACAGAGAGACAGATCCAATCTCGGAGGGGCTCTCGCCCTTGCCCCTCCCATGCCATGGGAGCCAAGGACTAGAGGGGAAACCCTTCTCCCATCTAGGGAGAAGGTCAAGGAAGAAGAAGAAGAAGGGGGGCTCTCTCCCTCTTGCTTCTGGTGGCGCCAGAGCGCTGCCGGGGGCCATAATCATCACCGCGATCTTCACCAACATCTCCATCACCTTCCCCCATATATATTCAGTGGTCCACTCTCCCGCAACCCGCTGTACCCTCTACTTGAACATGGTGCTTTATGCTTCATATTATTATCCAATGATGTGTTGCAATCCTATGATGTCTGAGTAGATTTTTGTTGTTCTACCGGTGATTGATGAATTGCTATGATTGGTTTAATGTTCTTGATGTTCTGTTGCTGTCCTATTGTGCCCTCCGTGTCGCACAAGCGTGAGGGATTCCCGCTGTAGGGTGTTGCAATATGTTTATGATTCGCTTATAGTGGGTTGCTTGAGTGACAGAAGCATAAACTCGAGTAAGGGGGTTGTAGCGTATGGGATAAAGGGGATTTGATGCTTTAATGCTATGGTTGGGTTTTACCTTAATGATCTTTAGTAGTTGCGGATGCTTGCTAGAGTTCCAATCGTAAGTGCATATGATCCAAGAAGAGAAAGTATGTTAGCTTATGCCTCTCCCACATTAAACTTGCTATCGGTCTAGTAAAGTAGTCAATTGCTTAGGGACAATTTCACAACTCCTACCACCACTTTTTCACACTCGCTATATTTACTTTATTGCTTCTTTATCTAAACAGCCCCTAGTTTATATTTACGTGCTCTTTATTATCTTGCAAACCTATCCAACAACGCCTACAAAGTACTTGTAGTTTCATACTTGTTCTAGGTAAGGCGAACACTAAGCGTGCGTAGAGTCGTATCAGTGGCAGATAGGGCTTGAGAGAATATTTGTTCTACCTTTAGCTCCTCGTTGGGTTCGACACTCTTACTTATCGAAAGAGGCTACAATTATCCCCTATACTTGTTGGTTATCACCCACCAGACGTTGAACATCATTGATACACGTCGGTTTAGCTAGGGACGTGATAGCCTTGATTTTTTCCGGATTTGCTTCGATGCCTCTGTTAGACACCAGAAAACCCAAGAGCTTGCTTGCCGGTACACCAAAAACACACTTGGTCAGATTAAGCATCATCTTATTAACCCTGAGATTATCAAAAGTTTCCTTCAAATCAGCTATTAGTGTTTCGGCCTTCCTGGATTTCACCATGATATCATCCACATAAGCATGAACATTGCACCCAATATGATTATGAAGACAATTCTGCACACACCGCTGATAAGTCGCCTGGGCACTCTTGAGCCCAAAAGGCATAGACACATAACAGAAGGCTCCAAAGGGAGTTATAAAAGTTGTCTTCTCTTGGTCCTTAACTGCCATTTTGATTTGATGATAACCCGAATAAGCATCCAGAAAGCTCAAATGCTCACAACCCGCCGTAGCATCAATAATTTGATCAATACGAGGGAGAGCAAAGGGATCAGCTGGACAAGCCTTGTTCAAATCTGTGTAATCCACACACATGCGCCAAGTGCCATTCTTCTTGAGTACTAGCACTGGGTTAGCCAACCACTTAGGATGAAAAACCTCCACAATAAACCCTACTACCAAGAGCCGGGCTACCTTCTCACCAATGGCCTTGCGTCTCTCTTCATTGAAGCGGTGGAGAAACTACTTGACTGGTTTAAACTTGGGATCAATATTAAGAGTGTGCTCAGCGAGTTCCCTCGGTACACCTGGCATGTCAGAAGGTTTCCATGCAAAGATGTCCCGGTTCTCATGGATGAACTCGATGATCGCGCCTTCCTATTTTGGATCCAAGTTAGCGCTGATGCTAAACTGCCTGGATGAATCGCCAGGAACAAAATCAACCAACTTAGTCTCGTCAGCCGATTTAAACTTCAAAGCCGGATCATGCTCTGTAGTTGGTTTTTTCAAAGAAATCATATCTGCCGGATCAACATTGTCCTTATAGAACTTCAATTCCTCTGTTGCACAAACCGACTTAGCATAAGCCGCATCACCTTCCTCACATTCCAAAGAAATCTTTCGGCTTCCATGTACTGTGATGGTCCCCTTATGACCCGGCATCTTGAGCTGTAGATAAACATAACACGGCCTTGCCATGAACTTACCATAAGCCAGCCGTCCAAACAAGGCATGGTACGGACTCCTGATTTTCACCACTTCAAAAGTCAATGTCTCCGACCTTGATTCATGATCATCTCCAAAAGCAACCTCTAGAGCTATCTTACAAACTGGGTAAGCCGATTTACCAGGCACCACACCGTGAAAAACGGTGTTCGATGGTTTAAGACTCTTATCTATCAACCCCATGCGATGGAAGGTTTCATAATACAAGATGTTGATACTGCTCCCTCCATCCATGAGCACCTTGGTGAACTTATAACCTCCAACCTGAGGTGCCACCACCAAAGCTAAGTGACCCAGATTATCAACCCGGGGCGGATGATCCTATCGACTACACACAATAGGCTGTTCAGACCAGCCCAAAAAACGGGGTACCGCCAGTTCAACAGAGTTTACTGCCCTCTTATGAAGCTTCTGATCACGCTTGCACAGGCTAGTGGTGAAGACATGATACTGCCCACTATTCAACTGCTGCGGGTGACTCTGATAACCTGACTGTTGTTGTCGTTGGTTTCCCTGTTGATTATAACCACCTTGATTGCCCTGATTGCCCTGATTGCCATGTCCGCCCTGATTACCTTGAAATCCCGAACCGGAATTACCTCCACCATAACCCGGCCCTTGAGACCCCGGTCCTGAACTGCCGGACGGTCCATGGTCATATCAGAAAAGATCCGAGTTTTTGAACTCCCTCATAATAAAATAATCCTTCCAGAGGTGCGTGGCTGGCTTCTCTCGCGTCCCGTGCCTCGGGCAAGGCTGATTAAACAGGCGCTCAAGATTGACACCTGATCCTCCACTCCGCGAGGGCGGTCTACCCTTACGACGCTGGCCATTGTCCTGCGCATTGGTGTTAGCCACAAAATTGGAATTACTATCCGCTTTACGCTTACCATTATTCCCATGGCCCGCCTGGTTATGTTGCTGCCCTTTCACACCGCTGCTCTTCTTTCCCTTCCCCGGCTTCTCATCATCAGACTCGGGATCCTTGGTACTACCAGAATCGGCATACATAACTAGAGCTTCCATAAGTGTTGCCATGTCATTGCAGTGACGCTTGAGCCATCCCAACTTCAACTTCAGCGGCTTAAATCGTCAATTGCCCTCCAATGTTATGACTGCTGAGTCAACATTGATGCGGTCTGATAAATGTAAGATCTCCGAAACCCGGCGCACCTGACGGGTTGTCGATTCACCTTCTTCTTGGACACAGGAGGCTAGATCCACAATTGACATGGGTTGCTTGCATGTTTCCTTGAAGTTTGTTATAAACCGGGCCTTCAGCTCGGCCCATGAAGCAATGGAGTTAATGGGCAAACTTTTTAACCAAGTGCGAGTCGTTCCATCCAACATCATGGTGAAGTATTTCGCACACGCCGCATCATCTACACCCAGTACCTCCATTGCCATCTCATAACTTTCAACCAATGACTCGGGGGGCAAATCAGCAGTGTAATTGGGCACCTTACGTGGACCCTTGAAATCCTTGGATAACCGCACATTGCGCAGAGCCAGGGTGAGTGATACGTCTCCAACGTATCTACTTTTCCAAACACTTTTGCCCTTGTTTTGGACTCTAACTTGCATGATTTGAATGAAACTAACACAGACTGATGATGTTTTCAGCAGAACTACCATGATGTTGTTTTATGTGTAGAAAAGAAAAGTTCTCGGAATGTCCTGAAAATCCATGGAGGCACATTTTGGAATTAATAAGAATTTTTGGGCGAAAGAAATACACCTAGGACCCACGGCCTGTCCACGAGACAGGGGGGCGCGCCCCCTATCTCGTGGGCCCCCTGGACCTCCACCGACCTCAACTCCAACTCCATATATTCACGTTCGGGGAGAAAAAAATTAGAGAGAAAGTTTCATCGCGTTTTACGACACGGAGCCGCCGCCAAGCCCTAATCTCTCTCGGGAGGGCTAATCCGGAGTCCGTTCGGGGCTCCGGAGAGGGGGATTCGTCACCGTCGTCGTCATCAACCATCCTCCATCACCAATTTCATGATGCTCACCGCCGTGTGTGAGTAATTCCATCATAGGCTTGCTGGACGATGATGGGTTGGATGAGACTTACCATGCAATTAAGTTAGTCTTGTTAGGGTTTGATCCCTAGTATCCACTATGTTCTGAGATTGATGTTGCTATGACTTTGCTATGCTTAATGCTTGTCACTAGGGCCCGAGTGCCATGATTTTAGATCTGAACCTATTATGTTTTCATGAATATATGTGTGTTCTTGATCCTATCTTGCAAGTCTATAGTCACCTATTATGTGTTATGATCCTACAACCCCGAAGTGACAATAATCGGGATACTTCTCGGTAATGACCGTAGTTTGAGGAGTTCATGTATTCACTATGTGCTAATGCTTTGTTTCGGTTCTCTATTAAAAGGAGGCCTTAATATCCCTTAGTTTCCGCTAGGACCCCGCTGCCATGGGAGGGTAGGACAAAAGATGGCATGCAAGTTCTTTTCCATAAGCAGGTATGACTATTTACGGAACACATGCCTACATTACATTGATGAACTGGAGCTAGTCATGTGTCACCCTATGTTATATCTATTACACGAGGAATCACGTCCGACATAATTACCCGTCACTGATTCATTGCCTATGAGCTTTTCACATATTGTGCTTCGATTATTTACTTTTCTGTTGCTATTGTTACAATCACTACAAAACCCAAAAACATTACTTTTGCTACCGTTACCTTTATTATCATACTACTTTGCTACTAAATACTTTGCTGCAGATACTAAGTTATCCAGGTGTGGTTGAATTGACAACTCAACTGCTAATACTCAAGAATATTCTTTGGCTCCCCTTGTGCCGAATCAATAAATTTGGGTTGAATACTTTACCCTCGAAAGCTGTTGTGATCCCCTACACTTGTGGGTTATCAAGACTAATTTCTGGCGCTGTTGCCGGGGAGCATAGCTCTATTCTCTGAGTCACTTGGGATTTATATCTGTTGATCACCATGAAGAACTTGAAAGACGCTAAAACCAAGATCTATCCCTCAACTACGAGGGGAGGTAAGGAACTGCCATCTAGCTCTGCACTAGATTCTCCTTCCGTTATGAGTAAGCTTGCGACACCTAAACCTGCTACTGCTATGAATTCTGATATGTCGCATGTTATTGATGATGCCACTTCTGCTATGCATGATGAAACTACTTCTGTACGTGATACTACTTTGCCATTAGGTGAATTTCTTGATGAACAACTTGCTAGAGTTAGGGGGAATGAAAATATTGAAGATGTTGTTATTGATGATAGTGATGATGAAAGTTCTCCCAATGATTATGTATTTCTTAAGATGTTGTTCCTAAGGGTTATGTTATGAATGAAGAAGCTGATAGGGAAATCTTTGCTTGCAATGATAGATATGATCTTAAGAAATTATTAGCTAAATGGAAGCAGCAGTCTCTTAATGCTAGAATGAAACCTAACCCTGCTTTTGCTACTTCACTTATCCGTGTTAGTGATAAGGATTATGAATTCTCTGTTGATCCTGAGATTATTACTCTAGTTGAATCTGATCCTTTTTATGGCCTTGAATCTGAAAATGTTGTGGCACATCTTACCAAGTTGAATGATATAGCTACCCTGTTTACTCATGATGAAAGATCTCACTATTTTCATATCCTTAAGATATTTCCGTTCTCGTTAAAGGGTGATGCTAAGACTTGGTATAATTCTCTTGCTCCTGGTTGTGTGCGTAGTCCCAAGGATATGATTTATTACTTCTCTGCTAAATGTTTCCCTGCTCATAAGAAACAAGCTGCCTTGCGGGAAATATATAACTTTGTGTAAATCAAAGAAGAGAGTCTCCCACAAGCTTGGGGGAGGCTTTTCCGGTTACTTAATGCTTTGCCTGATCATCCTCTCAAGAAAATGAAATACTTGATATCTTTTATAATGGACTAACCGATGCTTCCAAGGACTACTTGGATAGTTGTGCTGGTTGTGTTTTCAAGGAAAGAACAGTCGACGAAGCTGAAATATTATTGAATAATATGTTGACTAATGAAAATAATTGGACCCTTCCTGAGCCAATTCCTGAGGCAATTCCTGAACCAATTGAGCCAACTTCTGAGCCTATTCCTAAACCCACTCCAAAGAAGAGAGGTGTTTTATTTCTCAGTCCTGAAGATATGCAAGAGGCAAAGAAATCAATGAAAGAAAAAAGGTATTAAAGCTGAAGATGTTAAGAATTTACCACCTATTGAAGAAATACATGGTCTTAATATACCGCCTGTTGAAGAACCACATTGTCTTGATAACCCGACACAGGTAGTAAAGGTAAATTCTCTCTATAGATATGATAAAGTTAAAATCTCCTCTACTAAATTTCATAGCCCTTGCTTAGATGAATTTGGTGACTTTATGGCTAGACAAGAAAGTTTTAATGCTTATGTTGGTAGAGAGTTAAAGAATAATGCTTTCGAGATAGGACGTGTGAGCAATAATATGGCTAGAGTTAAAGGTGAACTCCAACTCATTAGCAAATATACTTCTATGGTCGCTACTCAAGCTGAGCAAGTACTTAAAGCTCAAAATGATTTGCTTGATGAATTAAATAATAAAAATTACTTTGCTGTTAGAGTGGCTACTGGAACTGGTAGAATGAATCAGGAACCTTTGTATCCTGAAGTCCACCCTAAGAGAATCAAGCAAGATTCTCAGAGAAATAATTTAGAAGCACCTAGTTCTTCCAAAAAGAAGAAAAAGAAAGACGATAGGACTTTGCATGCTTCTAGTGAACCTACTGTAGACACACCTGACAATCCCAATAATATTTCTATTTCTGATGCTGAAACACAATCAGGTGATGAACATGAACCTAGTGATAATGTTAATGATAATGTTCATGTTGATGCTCAACCTAGCAAAAACAATGATGTAGAGACTGAACCTGTTGTTGATCTTGATAACCCACAATCAAAGAATCAACGTTATGATAAGAGAGATTTTTTTGCTAGGAAGCACGGTAGAGAAAGAGAACCATGGGTTCAGAAACCCATGCCCTTTCCTCTAAACCATCCAAGTCAAAGGATGATGAGGATTTTGAGCGCTTTGCTGAAATGATTAGACCTATTTTCTTACGTATGCGCTTAACTGATATGCTTAAAGTAAATCCTTATGCTAAGTATATGAAGGATATCATTACAAATAAAAGAAAGATACCGGAAGCTGAAATTTCCACCATGCTTGCTAATTACACTTTTAAGGGTGGAATACCAAAGAAACTTGGAGATCCGGGTGTCCCAACTATATCATGCTCCATTAAAAGAAATTATGTTAGCACTGCTTTATGTGATCTTGGAGCCGGTGTTAGTGTTATGCCTCTCTCTTTATATCGTAGACTTGAATTGAATAAGTTGACACCTACTGAAATATCTATGCAAATGGCTGATAAATCAACTGCTATACCTGTCGGTATTTGTGAGGATGTGCCTGTTGTGGTTGCAAATGTCACTATCTTAACGGACTTTGTTATTCTTGATATTCCCGAGGACGATAGTATGTCTATTATCCTTGGTAGACCTTTTTTGAACACTGCAGGGGCTGTTATTGATTGCAACAAAGGCAATGTCACTTTTCATGTTAATGGTAATGAGCATATGGTACACTTTCCAAGGAAACAATCGCAAGTTCATAGCATCAATTCTATTGCAGAAGTTCCAACTATTATTATTGGAGGTTTTGAATTTCCTCTCCTTACTGTCAAGAAAAAGTATGATATTCTTATTGTTGGGGATTCTCATATCCCCATTGAGGTAACTTAGTGTTATTCAAAATTTCTCCGGTTCCGTGTTATTCGGAATGAGTTTGTTAACAAGACTTGATCAACCTTGTTAGTGGATTCATTTTGATGATCATGAGATGGATGAAACTAGAAGGCACAACCTTCTGTACCCACTTTTTACTTTCTGTTATTTAGAATAAATAAAGCAAAAATAGTATTATATGTCTGTTTTCTGAATTATCCGTGCATTAAAAAATATCTCGAAAATAAAAGTGCTCCAAATGCCCTGCAAATTTAGTATGATTTTTTATGGAATATTTGAGGATTTTAGGCACTGAAAACACTGCAGGAGGGGCAAGCACCAGGCCACGAGAGTGGAGGGCGCCCCCTATAGGGTGCGCCCCCTGTCTTGTGGGCCCCTAGTAGCCCCCCTCCACTTATGCCAGCACCCACACACTTCATCTTCTACCCAAAAAATCCCCATCTAGCTCAAGCATGAGTTCTAGCTCATTTTGCTGCGATTTTCGATCTCCTTGCTCAAAGCTCCATTCACAAAACTGCTTTGGGGGATTGTTGCTTGGTATGTGACTCCTCCATTGGTCGAAATAGTTTTTGTTCTAGTACTTTATTCATTGCAAATTTTTGCTGCATAGGTGACCACGTTCTTGAGCTTGCATGTTAAATTTATGAGGTCCCAAGCAATTCTAATGCATGATATAGGCTCTAGGCACTTGTAGGAGTACTTGCTACCAATCTTGTTTAGTTTTATTCACTTTTATTTGGAAGTTACTAAAATTTCAGAAATTTTTAGAAAAATGTTAAGGAAGTTTTTGAGGGGCTCTTCTAGCCAAAGCTCTCAGGAAAAACAATCCAAAGAGAAGGAAAAAGCCAAGTATAATCTTCCTCGTTTAGCGGAAGTACGGTCATGTGAATGGCCATGCGAGGATTTCTTGAAAGAAGCTGGAATTCATGAAGATTTTTGTTCTTTGATTGAGACTGCAGGCCTCACCGGTTTCATCAACGACCGGATTGATCAGTATCTCTTACTCACCAATACTTTCATGCAAAACTTTTATTATTATCCTAAGAAGTCACCGCCTGCAGTATCATTTTATTTATATGATGAATTCAGAGAAATGTCTTTACGTGATTTTTGCGCGGTGTGTAGGATACCTTATGAGGGAGAATTAGAGGAACCCCATCGTAAAGATGTGGATGGCTTTGTTAATACTATCGCTGTAGAGGAGCCAAAGAAGGGCTCCGAGGCAAAAGTCTCTAGCATACACTTTCCTATTTTACACTACTTTGCCATATTTGCTAGTAGATGCTTGATTGGTCGTGGAATAGTGGAAACTTAAGTGTTCCTGATATTATCATTCTTCAACATGCCTTGCTTGGAGACAATACTTTTAATATGGGTGCCGTCGTTGCTAAACGGCTAGCCCTGAATCATACAAAAGGCCCCATATTTGGAGGTATATATGCTGCACGTCTTGCTAGACATTTTCAGATACCCATTAGGCACCATGAGGAAGTGGAGACAATATTGCCTCCTCACATTTTAGATTACAAGAGCATGGTAGCACACAAGTTTATTGTTGACAACGAAGATAGGATGCTCTTGTATAAACTTAGATTTAATAAGAAACACTTTGAGATTATTATTTTGCCTGCGCCTCTGTTGTTTGATTTGCTTGAAGAAAAATTTCTTGTCACACCGGAAGCGGTGAACAATCATCGAGCCCAAGATTTTACTCTAGAACCTGAGCCAGTACCTGAGCTGGACCCTTATCGTGCATCATCTGTCCAGTGGGATCCGAAGATGACCATCCAGTGGTATCCTGACTACACCCCCATTACACCGGGGAGAATAGCGGCGGTCCTTGGTACTAGAACAACTTAGGCCAAAAGCCTAAGCTTGGGGGAGTATGTATTTCTCACCGACTTTACATTCATGTTCACACACTAGTCGTCGGTGCTCATACTCTTTCATTGTATTATCCATGCTAGTTTAATCTTATTTTTCTAGCTTTCTTCTTGTGTGTCTGATAAATCTTAAGAAAAACAAAAAAAATTAGTTAGTTTATTTTCCATGCTTGTAGTAGAAATTAAAATGAAAACCCAAAAAGATTTCTCGTTCTTCTTCTTACTTGTTGGGAGCTTTCCCGTGTAAATAGTTTTATTTTATTTCTTTCCTTTTGGGGGTCAAGAAGACCATATTGAAAATGTTTAGTGGCTCTCATATGCATGATTGTTTATTTAACTTAGAGCCCATATTACTTGTCTTCTCTTTTGATTTGAATGCCTGGAGATTCCAGCTTAGTCCGATGCACGTGCACTCTTATTATTATACACATCGTTCGGTCGTGCAAGTGAAAGGCAATAATGACGATATATGATGGAATTATTGGGATGAGAAAAGCTGGTATGAACTCGACCTCTCTTGTATTTGTAAATATGACGAGTTCATCGTTCCCGAGTCAGCTTATTATGAAGTAAACATATTTGCAATGACATTTGGAGATTATAGTTGCTTGTGCCATGCTTGATTAGCTATGAGTTATAATGGTTTACCTTGCATGCCAACATGCTATTAGAATGATTATGATGTGGTATGATGGGATGGTATCCTCCTTTGAATGAATTGAGTGACTTGACTTGGCACATGTTCGCACATGTAGTTGAATCAAATCAACACAGCCTTCACGATATTTATGTTCATGGTGGATTATATCCTACTCATGCTTGTACTCGGTGTGAATTAATTTTAATGTATGTTTATGACTGTTGTCGCTCTCTCAGTTGGTCGGTTCCCAGTCTTTTGCTAGCCTTCACCTGTACTAAGCGGGAATACTGCTTGTGCATCCAAACTCCTTAAACCCCAAAGTTGTTCCATATGAGTCCACAATACCTTCCAATATGCGGTATCTACCTGCCGTTCCAAGTAAATTTGTATGTGCCAGACTCCAAACCTTCAAATGAAATTCTGTTTTGTATGCTTGAGCGGCTCATGTTACAACTAGGGCTGCCTATATCTTCCATGATAGGTGGGTTATTCTCAATAGGAGTGGACTCCGCTCCTCATTCACGAGAAAGGGTCGGTAACCGGGATGCCCAGTCCCATGATCCAAAAAGATCAAAGCAAATCAAATTAATTAAACAAAACTCCCCCAGGACTGTTGTTAGTTGGAGGCACTCGTTGTTTCGAGCAAGCCATGGATTGATGCTTGTTGGTGGTTGGGGGAGTATAAACCTTTACCATTCTGTTTGGTAACTGCCTATAATGCATGTAGTATGGAAGATACAGCCATCTCATAGTTGTTGCGTTGACAGCAAAAGTATGCCGCTCAAAATGTTATTCAATCTCTATTTTAAAATCGAGCTCTGGCACCTCTACAAATCCCTGCTTCCCTCTGCGAAGGGCTTATCTATTTACTTTTATGTTGAGTCATCACCCTTCTTATTAAAAAGCACCCGCTGGAGAGCACACTGTCATTTGCATTCATTACTATTGGTTTATATTGGGTATGACTTGACTGGATCTCTTTTACCATGAATTACAATGTTTAGTCAGTCCTTGATCTTTAAAGGTGCTCTGCATTTATGTTTTGTGGTCTCAGAAAGGGCTAGCGAGATACCATTTTGTTATATCATGTTATGATTGTTTTGAGAATGTGTTGTCATCCGAGTTTTATTATTATGGCTCGCTAGCTGATTATGCTATTGATATGAGTAATTGTGAGACCTAAGTGTTATTGTGAGTATGGTTAGTTCATAATATTTGCTGAAACTTGAATGCTGGCTTTTCATGTTTACAACAACAAGAGCAAACAGAGTTTGTAAAAGTTTTTCTTTATCACTTTCAGTTTATCAACTGAATTGCTTGAGGACAAGCAAAGGTTTAAGCTTGGGGGAGTTGATACGTCTCCAACGTATCTACTTTTCCAAACACTTTTGCCCTTGTTTTGGACTCTAACTTGCATGATTTCAATGATACTAACCCGGACTGATGTTGTTTCAGCAGAACTGCCATGATGTTGTTTTATGTGTAGAAAAGAAAAGTTCTCGGAATGTCCTGAAAATTCATGGAGGCACTTTTTGGAATTAATAAGAATTTCTGGGTGAAAGAAATACACCAGGGGGCCCACAGCCTGTCCACGAGACAGGGGGCGCCCCCCTATAGGGCGCGCCCCCTATCTCGTGGCCCCCTGGACCTCCACCGACCTCAACTCCAACTCCTTATATTCACGTTCGGGGAGAAAAAAATTAGAGAGAAAGTTTCATCGCGTTTTACGACACGGAGCCGCCGCCATGCCCTAATCTCTCTCGGGAGGGCTAATCCGGAGTCCGTTCGGGGCTCCGGAGAGGGGGATTCGTCACCGTCGTCGTCATCAACCATCCTCCATCACCAATTTCATGATGCTCACCGCCGTGTGTGAGTAATTCCATCATAGGCTTGCTGGACGATGATGGGTTGGATGAGACTTACCATGCAATTAAGTTAGTCTTGTTAGGGTTTGATCCCTAGTATCCACTATGTTCTGAGATTGATGTTGCTATGACTTTGCTATGCTTAATGCTTGTCACTAGGGCCCGAGTGCCATGATTTTAGATCTGAACCTATTATGTTTTCATGAATATATGTGTGTTCTTGATCCTATCTTGCAAGTCTATAGTCACCTATTATGTGTTATGATCCTACAACCCCGAAGTGACAATAATCGGGATACTTCTCGGTAATGACCGTAGTTTGAGGAGTTCATGTATTCACTATGTGCTAATGCTTTGTTTCGGTTCTCTATTAAAAGGAGGCCTTAATATCCCTTAGTTTCCGCTAGGACCCCGCTGCCATGGGAGGGTAGGACAAAAGATGGCATGCAAGTTCTTTTCCATAAGCAGGTATGACTATTTACGGAACACATGCCTACATTACATTGATGAACTGGAGCTAGTCATGTGTCACCCTATGTTATATCTATTACACGAGGAATCACGTCCGACATAATTACCCGTCACTGATTCATTGCCTACGAGCTTTTCACATATTGTGCTTCGATTATTTACTTTTCTGTTGCTATTGTTAGAATCACTACAAAACCCAAAAACATTACTTTTGCTACCGTTACCTTTATTATCATACTACTTTGCCACTAAATACTTTGCTGCAGATACTAAGTTATCCAGGTGTGGTTGAATTGACAACTCAACTGCTAATACTCAAGAACATTCTTTGGCTCCCCTTGTGTCGAATCAATAAATTTGGGTTGAATATTCTTTGGCTCCACCGAAATATGCAAAATAAGGTTGACAGCTGGGTCCACGGCCACAACCCAGTTTTTTTGTGACTTGCCAAGTAAGTCGCTTTGTCAGGCCTGTTGGGCTGCAAATCTTTCAAGACGAGGAGAGCTTTCATTCGGCTGGCCGAGAAAATGGCCCATCAGTAATGACAAATGGGATGTACATTTTTAAAACACATCTAACCGACAATTAGTTACAAATATATTTTTTTCCATTTCAAGATTCTAAATTATAATAATTTTTGTGCGTGGAGAATTTGTTGGATTTTATATTGATATACATTTTTTTAACTTCAGTTTGAATTTGAGTCGAAATTTCGGGATTAAAAACAGTTCAGACCGCACCGAAATATGCAAAATTTCATATAATTTTTTAACCGTGGCCACAATATGGGCTGTAATGCTAACAAAAAGAATATGGGCTCCAAAAAAACCTTAATAATTAGAAAATGGCCTGTAAATTATTAGAAATAATGGCAGATGGGTTGTATGTTGTTTTCCACAGATTTGAGGCTTTCCTAAAAAAAGGTTGATGCACAAGCAGTGACTGTTGGATGGCCATCCAACGGCCGTCGTGCTTCTTCAATCTCTGCTCTTCCTGCTCCAGCCGCTCAAACAAGCGCCGGTGGGACTGCCTGCTCCCTCCTCCCCGCGGCCGGCTGTGCTGCCACGCAGGCCTCACCGCCCCACCGTACTCCCACCGCTGGCCTAGCCATCCCTCTACTCACCCACACCTGCTGTTATTCTCCGGCGACGGCAGACGAACCCATAAACCCTCGTACAATCGTACTCCTCTCCGCGTGGGCATCCACTGCCGAGTCTTCCCCGGCTCCGCATCGTCCCCTTTCTAGGCGTCGCCGTCGTCCACCGCCTTGGTGCTCTCAGCGCGGCGTGGTCAATGTGGTCAATGACATTCCATCAGAAGAGTATTGTACGTGGAGAGGCTAACAGCTGGGTCCACGGCCACAGCCCAGTTTTTTTGTGATTTGCCAAGTAAGTCGCTTTGTCAGGCCTGTTGGGCTGCAAATCTTTCAAGAAGAGGAGATCTTTCATTCGGCTGGCCGAGAAAATGGCCCATCAGTAATGAGAAACGGGATGTACATTTTTAAAACACATCAAACCGGCAATTAGTTTCAAATATCTTTTTTTTCATTTCAAGATTTTAAATTACATTAATTTTTATGCGTGGAGAATTTTTTGGATTTTATATTGATATACATTTATTTTTAAAATCAGTTTGAATGTGAGTCGAAATTTTGGGATTAAAAACAGTTCGGAATGCACCGAAATATGCAAAATTTTGTATAATTTTTTAACCGTGGCCACAATATGGGCTGTAATGCTAACAAAAAGAATATGGGCTCCAGAAAAAACCTTAAGAACTAGCACATGCGCTGTAAATTACTAGAAATAATGGCAGATGGGCTGTATGCTATTTTCCACAGATTTGAGGCTTTCCTAAAAAAAGGTTGACACACAAGCAGTGACTGTTGGATGGCCATCCAACGGCCATCGTGCTTCTTCAATCTCTGCTCTTCCTGCTCCAGCCGCTCAAACAAGCGTCGGCGGGACTGTCTGCTCCCTCCTCCCCGCGGCCGGCTGTGCTGCCGCGCAGGCCTCACCGCCCCACCGTACTCCCATCGCTGGCCTAGCCATCCCTCTACTCACCCACAGTCCCACACTTGCTGTTATTCTTCGGCGACGGCACACGAACCAGTAAACCCTCGAAAAGTCGTACCCCCTCCGTGTGGGAAACAACTGCCGAGTCTTCCCTGCCTCCGTGTCGTTCCCTTCCTAGGCCTCACCGTCGTTCACCGCCCTGGTGCTCTCGGCGCGACCTGGTCAACGTGGTCAACGACCGACATGCATCTGAAGTGGACTGTACGTGGAGAGGCCGATAGCTGGGTCCACAGCCGCACGCAAGGAAATGCCTCCTTATTATGCGCAAGATAATGATTCCTCCACCTGACATCAGGGACCCACCGAAAGGGCCTCTGTATTTTGCGAAAAAAACGTTACCGCTGCTGACAGCTCGGACCCACCAGCTATATCTTCGCACGCAAGGATGTGCCTCCTTATTACGCACAAAAAATGAATACTCCCCCTGTTAGCTGGGACCCAGTATAGTGGTAGGTTGACTTGTGGGCCTACTAAGTTGACGGGGAGGGAGGTCTTTGTCAACTTAGTCAATATGCATGATTCTAGCTCCAGTGACCGTATGATGTCCGTCCAACGGTCGTAGTGCTTCTTCAACCTCTAGTCTTCTTGCTCCAGCCGCCCAAACCAGCGCCGGTCGTGCCTCGTGCTCCTGCCTCCCGTGGCCGACTGCGATGCGACGGAGGCCTCACTGCCGCCTACTACTCCCACCACTGGCCAGGCCATCCCTCTACTCACCCACACCCCCTGTTATTCTGTGGCGACAGCAGCCTCACACCGCAGCGAACCAGTGAACCCTCGTACTCCTCTATGCGTGGGCATCAACTGCCGCGTCTTCCCCGGCTCCGCGTCGTCCCCTTCCTATGCCTCGCAGTCGTCCACCGCCCTGGTGCTCTCGGTGCGGTGTGGTCAACGTGGTCAAGGAACGACTTCCATCGGACGTGGACCATACGTGGAGAGGATGGCAGCTGGGTCCACGGCCGCAACAAGGAAGTGCCTCCTTATTACGCGCAAAATAATTATTCCTCCACCTGACAGCGGGGACCCACCGGACGGGCCACCGTATTTCGCAAAAAAAACGTTTCCCCCTGACTGCTGGGACCCACCAGCTACATCTTCGCACGCAAGGAAGTGCCTGACAGTCGAGACCCACCTGGTCGAAGTGTATGTAGCATTGTCATCCTGGCCGCGAATATGTACGTACATATATACTGGTCGATGTAGAGGTGCGCACGTGTCATAGAAGAGGCGCACGTAGCATGTACACGTATGTACAGCGGCCAGTGCGCAAGAAAGAATATACGGCCACGTATGTGTACATACGGGCGGGGTCTCGAACGCCTACTCGCGCATACGTACGGCCAGGGCTCGTGTACATGGCTGGGTCGGAACAGAGAAGCAGCGTCGTCGTCGTGTTCATGGGTAGCCAACCGGCTGGGTCAGAACGAAATGCGTCATCGTGTTCATCGGGAGGGCTTGGACGGAACAGGCGATGGAAACGAGGCCTGGCATACCGCAGAACAGAGGAAACAGCCTTGTGTTCGACCGGCCACGTTCGAAATGGAATCCTGTTCATCGGGAGGGGTGTGGCGTACCGCAAAACGGAGGAAACGGACCTCCTACGGTCGAAACGGGGGTCCTGTTGATCTGGAGGGGTGTGGCATACCGCAAAACGGATGAAACGGACCTCCTACGGTCGAAACGGGGGTCCTGTTGATCGAGAGGGGTGTGGCGTACCGCAAAACGGACGAAACGGACCTCCTATGGTCAAAACGGGGGTCCTGTTCATCTCCACCGTCGACCTCCTACAGCCTCCATGGGCTACCGTCGACCTCCTTCAGCCTGCACGGGCTCCTGTTCATCCAGTCTCCACCGCGCTACTCCACCGGCTACTGTTGAACCACCCCTCCACGGGCACCCCTCCACCTTCTACTGTTCATCCAGCCCTCCACACCACGGGGTCCTGTTCATCCACCCCTCCACGGGCACCCCTCCACCGTCTACTGTTCATCCAGCCCTCCACACCATTGGGTCTTGTTCATCCACCCCTCCACCATCTACTGTTCGTCCAGCCCTCCACACCATGGGGTCCTGTTCATCTAGAGGCAACGCCACCGCTCACTGTTCATCCAAACCCCCCGCAACGCTCACTGTTCATCCAATCGATCGGCTTCAGTTAGCAGCAGTAGCGAAGGAATCGCTCCATCGGGTTCAGTTAATAGCCATCGATCG
>NC_057804.1:624479335-624491763 GCF_018294505.1 Triticum aestivum
GCTACTCCACCGGCTACTGTTGAACCACCCCTCCACGGGCACCCCTCCACCTTCTACTGTTCATCCAGCCCTCCACACCACGGGGTCCTGTTCATCCACCCCTCCACGGGCACCCCTCCACCGTCTACTGTTCATCCAGCCCTCCACACCATTGGGTCTTGTTCATCCACCCCTCCACCATCTACTGTTCGTCCAGCCCTCCACACCATGGGGTCCTGTTCATCTAGAGGCAACGCCACCGCTCACTGTTCATCCAAACCCCCCGCAACGCTCACTGTTCATCCAATCGATCGGCTTCAGTTAGCAGCAGTAGCGAAGGAATCGCTCCATCGGGTTCAGTTAATAGCCATCGATCGATCGCTCGGGTTCAGTAACGCGTAGCCTGCAGTGCAATTGCTCGGGTTCAGTTAGAGCCCAACGCCTCGCTCGGGTTCAGTTAGAGCCAATGCCTCGCACACACATGCGTACGTGTACGAGAGAAACGCGCATCGCTCGGCCCCCGACCTCCCACCGTAACCGGGAACTCCCCAAAATTTTCCTCGCCCTCGCTTCTACCACGGTTTTTCCCGTCATGGACGGCCCAAAGAATGTCATGCAGCTGCGTCTCTGGCCCGCCCAGGACGAAAAGCCCATTTTCTATCATGATTTTTTGTCATAGAAGTAGGAGCCCACCACATCTATGATGATACCGGGTTTTGTCACAATTACCGTCATAGAAGTGTCATATGTATGACATAATTTTTTTTCGTTCGGCCCAAAATGTCACGTATGTCTCTTTTTTTTGTAGTGTGGGTTGTGCCCACCACAGGTGCCCCCTGGACCGCCTCTTTGCTCTATAAATACCCCAATATTCCAGAAACCCCTAGGGGATTCGACGAAATATTGATCCAGCCGCCGCAGAGTCTAGAACCACCAAGATCGAATCTAGACACCGTCATGGAGGGGTTCACCACTTCCATTGGTGCCTCTCCGATGATGCGTGAGTAGTTCTTTGTAGACCTATGGGTCCGTAGTTAGTAGCTAGATGGCTTCCTCTCTCTCTCTCTCTCTCTCTCTCTCGCTCACTCTCTCTTGGTTACTAATACAATGGTCACTTGGAGATCCATATGATGTAAGTCTTTTGGCGGTGTGTTTGTTGGGATCCGATGAACTTTGAGTTTATGATCAGATCTATGTTTTTATCCATGAAAGTTATTTGAGTCTCCATTGATCTCTTATATGCATGATTGCTTATAGCCTCGTATTTATTCTCCGACATTTGGTTTTTTTTTTGGCCAACTTGATCTATTTATCTTGCAATGGGAAGAAGAGCTTTGTAGTGGGTTCGGTCTTACGGTGCTTGATCCCAGTGACAGAAAGGGAACCGACGCGTATGTATCATTGCTACTAAGGATAACAAGATGAGATCTATATCTGGCGCAATGGATAAACGGATCTCGTCTACATCATGTCGCCGTTCTTAATGCATTACTCCATTTTCTTATGAACTTAATACATAGCGGTCGATGTGTGGAGTAAGAGTAGTAGATGCAGGCAGGAGTCGGTCTACTAATCTTGGACGTGATGCCTATATAATGATCATTGCCTGGATATCATCATGATTATTTGAAGTTCTATCAATTGCCCAATAGTAATTGTTTTCCCGCCATTTGCTATTTTTCTCGAGAGAAGCCACTAGTGAAACCTACCGCCCCCGGGTCTCTTTTCATCATATTTTCCTTTGCGATCTATTTTCTCTTGCATTTATTTTTAGATCTATTAAACCAAAAATACAAAAAATACCTTGCTGCAGTTTTTTTTCCGCGATCTATTTATCCTATCTACCACTTTTTACATCACGTTATTATCCCACTAGAGGCGTTGTACCCGAAAGGGATTGACAACCCCTTTAACACGTCGGGTTGCGTGTATTTGTTATTTGTGTGCAGGTGTTGTTTACGTGGTGTGAGGAGGTTCTCCTACTGGTTCGATAACCTTGGTTTCATATCTAAGGGAAATACCTACCGCCGTTGTGCTGCATCATCCCTTCCTCTTTGGGGAAATACCGACGTAGCTTCAAGCGACATCAAAAGGAATTTCTGGCACCGTTGCCGGGGAGGATCTTCAACATCAACCAGGTTCCTAATCACAAATCTCATCTCCTCGCAATTTACATTATTCGCCATTTGCATCTCGTTTTCCACTCCCCCACTTCACAAAAATTTGCCGTATTATTCGCCTCTCTTTTTCAGTTCGCCGTTTTCTTGCCGGATCTGTTTTTGAGTGCAATCTTGTTGTGTGGTCATCATGACTCAAGAGAACACCAAACTATGTGACTTCTCAAATACCAACAACAATGATTTTATTGGCACTCCGCTTGCTCCTCCCGCCACTAGTGCGGAGACTTGTGATATTAATACTGATTGCTGAATCTTGTTATGAAAGACCAATTTTTCCGGTACTCCTAGTGAGGATGTCGCGTCCCATCTTAATACCTTTGTGGAATTATGCGATATGCAAAAGAAAAAAGATGTGGATAGTGATGTTGTCAAGATGAAATTATTTCCGTTTTCTTTGCGTGATTCTGCAAAAATTTGGTTCTCTTCTTTGCCTCGCAATAGTATCGATTGTTGGAATAAGTGCAAAGATGCTTTTGTCACTAAGTATTTTGCTCCCGCAAAAATTATTTCGCTTAGAACCCAAATCATGAATTTCAAGCAACTTGAACATGAGGATGTTGCACAATCTTGGGAAAGGATGAAAATGATGCTAAGGAATTCCCCAAGTCATGGGTTAAATCTTTGGATGATCATACAAAAAATTTATGCGGGATCGAATTTTGTTTCTCGTAGTCTTTTAGATTCCGCCGCGGGGGGTACTTTTATGGAAATTACTTTGGGTGAAGCTACTAAATTGCTAGACAATATTATGGCAAATTACTCACTGGAAGAGCTCCTACTAGTAAAAAGGTCAATTCGGTAGAAGAAATAAATTCTTTGAGTGAAAAAGTTGATACTCTTATCAAGTTGGTTGCTAATAAAAGTGCTCCTATTGAATTTAATGATATGCCTTTTTCTACTTTGATTGAGCAAAATAGTGATGCCATAGATGTGAATTTTATTTCTCGCAATAATTTCAACAACAATGCTTATAGAGGTAATTTTAGTCCTGGCCTTTTCCTAGTAATTCCTCTAATAATTGTGGTAACTCCTATGGAAATCAATCTTACAATAATAATAGAAACACCTCTGATCTTGAGAGCCATATTAAAGAATTTATCAATACGCAAAAAGCTTTCAACACTGCGATACAAGAAAAGTTGAATAAAATTGATGATTTGTCTAGAAGTGTTGATAGAATTTCTCATGATGTAGAAACTCTCAAAATGAAAAAAAATGCGCCTAAAGTTGAAGAATCAATTAAAGCTCTTTATGTTTCTATGGATGAAAGTAAGAAAAGAACCGCTATGCTTAGAGCTAAAAGCGAATTTTTAGAAAAAACATTTTCTAGCGATTACTATCACAAAAGTGATGAAGATCTTAAAGTGATTGGTGTTTCTTCTATTGATTCTTTGTTTAGTAAATTTAAGATTGATTAAAAAGAGACTGGAGAAGAGTCAACTTTAGTTAGAAGGCGCCCCTATGATTCGGAGGGTGAAAATCTTGTTGAAAAATTTGATAAAAGTGGGTTTGAAGAGGTCAAGACTTTAACTAGTGATGTGCCCACTATTTTGGATTACAAAGACTTTAATAATGATAGTTGCTATTTGGTTGATTGTATTTCATTGTTGCAATCCATGATAAATTCACCCCATGCCTATGAACAAAATGAAGATTTTACTAAACATATTGTTGATGCCATGATGAAAGTTGTTGAAGAAAAAATGGAATTAGAAGTTTAAATTCCTAGAAAATTGCATCATGAATGGGAACCTACTATCATAGTAAAGTTCAAAAATTATGAGTTTTTTGCTTTTATGTGACTTGGGTGCTAGTGTTTCTACAATTTCGAAATCTTTATGTGATGTGCTTGGTCTTACCGATATTGAAGAATGCTCTTTAAATTTGCACTTAGAGGATTCTACTATTAAAAACCTATGGGAAGGATTAATGATGTTCTTATTCTTGCAAATAGGAATTATGTGCCCATAGATTTTATTGTTCTTGCTATTGATTGCAATCCTCTTGTCCAATTATTCTTGGTAGACCATTTTTGCGTACTATTGGTGCCGTGATTGATATGAAAGAAGGCAATATTAAATTTCAAAATTTCCACTAAGGAAGGGAATGGAACACTTCCCTAGAACAAGAATTAGGCCACCATATGAATCAATCATGAGGGCATCTTATGGATCTAGAATCAAAGACGACAAAACTTATATCCTACGCGTTATGCCTACCTAGGGGCGTAAAACGATAGCGCTTATTGGGAGGCAACCCAATGAATAAAATTTATTTTTGCTTTTTGCTTTCTGTTCTTAAGTGTTAGAACAATTATTATACTATTATGATTGTTTTTTTTGTTTTAATTAGTGTGTGTGCCAAGCAATGCCTTTGGGAAGACTACTTGGGTGAAAGTTTATTTGATCTTGCTGAAAAATAGAAACTTTTGCCCTCACAAGATTCGTTGTCATTTTTTACAGAAGAGATATTTTAAGTTGATTCTTTTTGCAGAGGATTAATAGACAAATTCCGCACGTCCACCAATTTATTTCATAATTTTTGGAGTTCTGAAGTATTCTAAAATTTCAGATTCTACAGTCTGTTCTGTTCTTGACGGATTCTGTTTTCTTTGCGTTGTGTGCTTGTTTTGATGATTCTATGGTTTTCTTTAATGAGTTTTTGCCATACAAAAGTTGGAATACAGTAGATGTAATACAAAAACAAAATAAGAATAGGTTTTCTACAGTACTTATAGTAGTGGTTTGGTTTCTTATACTAATGGATCTCACAAAGGTTTTGTTTGAGTTTTGTGTGATTAAAGTTTTCAAGTTTTGGGTTATCTTACGATGGATAAAGGAATAAGGATAAGCAAAAGGCTAAGCTTCGGGATGCCCGAGGCACCCCAAGATAATACTCAAAGAAGTAGCAAGCAACTAGGCTTGGGGATGCCCCCGAGTGGCATCCCCACTTTCTTCCTACAACCATCGGTATTTTACTTGAAACTATATTTTTATTCGTCACATGATATGAGTTTTGCTTGGAGCGTCTTGTATGATATGAGTCTTTCCTTGTTTTGCTCTATGTTTTAAGGGTCGAATCCTTGCTGGACACACCTTTTTTATAGAGCCAAAAATTATGCTATGCTTGCTCCTATGCTTCACTTAAATTTTGAGAGCCATGGACTTGCTCTAGTACTTCACTTATATCTTTTTGAGCACGGCGGGCTTTCTTAATTTTGAAGAAATGCTCTCATGCTTCACTTAGATTTATTTGGGAGTTAGTAAATTTTGAAGAAATTCTCTCTTGCTTCACTTAGATTAGTTTGAGAGAAAGAAAAAAAAATGCTCATGATCTTCACTTAAATTTTTTGAGCTTACCAAAAGCAACATATGAAAACAATTCCAAAGTGATAGATATCCCAGGAGGATATAATAAAAACTTTCATGAAGATCATTGGACAAAATAAACTTGATTCTTAGTAATGGTTTTGAGTTATGATGATATGATTGAGTCATGTTGATGAGTAATTGTGCTTTAGTAAGAATATTGGTGTTAAGGTTTGTGATTCCCTATGCAAGCACGAAAGTCAATAGTTTTTTTTTTTGACTGGGAACTGTGGGGTAAAACACCCACAGCAGATCAAAACTTTATTAAGAAAAAGAACAATTACAACATGTTGATTACAAGGTGTAACCAGAGCATCAAAGAAAAGAAAGAAAGCTTACAAAAACTAGCTTAAGGCGGGAGGAAAGAAATCCATTTCAGTAAGTCATCCTTGTAGGCAGATTTAACTCTGTGCTGCATTAGGCTAATATCATGCTTGAAAGCATATCTCCATTTATTGAAACTTGCCCTCTCACTTCTAAACACTTTTGCATTTCTTATGGTCCAAATATTCCAGCAGGCAATGAAAACCACTTCAGTGCAGAAAGGCTTATCAAAATTTCTCCTGGCCTGAGTAACCAAATCAATCATGGATGTGCCAACCGTCCAATCAATTTGTAGATAATTCTAGATCCTAATACTGAAGTTGCAGTTCAAGAACAAATGATCCCTGGTTTCTCTAGTCAGCAATGGGCAGAGCCTACAATGGACACCATCCTCCATGTGACAATGTCTTCTTTCCACCATATCCTTGGTGTTTAGCCTGTCCATAATAATCATCCAAGCAAAAACCTTGATCTTTAGGGTACAGAAGGATTGCCAAATCAAACAGAGCAGAGGGTTGAAGGACTCAGACATAAAGGTGTGAGAGTAGAACATCTTAGGCTTGAAGACCTTGGATGAGCCCTGCCAGAACCATAAGTCCTTAGAACTGGGTACTCTACCGTGGGAGTCCATCAAATCCTTAATCAAGCTGAGCTCATCAAAAGCTTGAGCAGATAAAGGAAAGTGGAAAAGTTGGTGCATATCCTGAGTATTAAAAATTTCCTTCACTGAAGCCCAGGGATCCTTGGCAAAAGAAAATAACCTTGGAAATCTTGTCTGCAAACAAGAAACTTCACTGTCAATATTCCAATTATCTGACCAGAAAAGAGTAGTGTCCCCTTCATTAATCTGCACCCAGGAGCAATCTCTAAAGTTTTGCATTACTTTGCAAATATCCCTCCACCAGAAAGAGCCACAATCATTTGTTCCCTGGGGCATTCCTTCATAATAATATGAATCCCAAACTAGGGACACCCAAGGAATATCTCTCTTGTTGAGAAAATTACTAGCATGCTTTAGCAGAAGGGCCACATTCTGAACTCCCAGGTTAAGAATACCAAGACCCCCTTTGTTTTTTGGCCTATAGACGAGGTCCCAAGCAGCAAGAGATGGGGCTGGCTCATCTCTATGCTTTCTCCATAGGCACTGTCTTTGAATTCTTTCCAACTGTTTGAGAGTACCAGTAGGAACAACTAGGCTACACAGAAAGAAGATTGGCACGGAGGACAGAGCAGAGTTTAGGAACTGCAGCCTTTCACCTTGGTTAAGAAAAGATGAGCTGGCAGTCATTCTTCTCTCCATACAGTCAACTAGAGGCATGAAATCCACCATTTTTGGCCTAATGGTCCCCACAGGTAAGCCAAGATAAGTGAAGGGCATTTTACCAATTTGGCAACCAAAAGCAGCAGCAAGATCCTCCATCACAACAGAGTCAACATTGATTGGAATAATAAATGACTTATGGTAGTTGATATCCAGACCTGTGGACTGAGAGAACACCTTCAACATATCCTTCAGGGCTAGAAGCTGAACCCTATCAGCAGGTAGGATGATCAATGTATCATCAGCATACTGGATCACAGGGTAATCTCTATCATGGCAGGGAATAGGGAGATGGAGAAGGCCCTTCCTGAACATATCATTAATCACTGTCTGCAAAAGATCAGCAGCTATGACAAAGAGGAGAGGAGATACAGGGTCACCCTGTCTAACTCCTTTTTTGCAAACAAACTTCCTTCCAGGGACACCATTAAGAAGGATAGAAGAAGTACCAGAAGCCAGAAGTTGCTTCATCCAGAGGATCCACTTTTCACTGAAGCCCTTATGCCTGAGAATTTGAAAAATAGCTTCATGCTCAATGGAATCAAAGGCCCACTACTAGGAAAAGGGCTATAGATGAAATGGACACTAATGGCGCACCTGTCATGTGGTGCGCCACTACTATATAGCAGTGGCACACCATGTGCAGGTGCGCCATTAGTGTGGAATACACTAATGGCGCACCAGGCACACGGTGCGCCACTAGTAACAATTTTTTTTATTTTTCCAAACATACTAATGGCGCATCATGGCAGGGTGCGCCATTACTAGTGCTAACTAGTAATGGCGCACCGGCCACACAGTGCGCCACTACTGTTGTTTTTTATAATTCTTTTTTTTGCAAAACTACTAATGGCGCACCGTAGCATACAATGTGCCATTACAATATATATATTTTTTTATTTTTTGGCAAAACTACTAATGGCGCACCAGCAGCAGGTGCGCCATTAGTAACCAGGGTTACTAATGGCGCATTTGCAGGTGGTGCGCCATTAGTAACCTGGGACCAACAAGATATTTTGGACAGCCCACCTACCCACTCACTTTCCCCACTTCATTCTCCACCTCCTCCTCCAAGCTTGTCTCGGCTGCCTCCTCCTCCTCACCTCATTTGCACCATAGATTCATCCAAATTAAGTGGTTAAATTACCTTTTTTGATAGGTAAGCAAGGGGGGAAGCTATCTTTATGTTGTTCTCCCTCTCCAACAACGTGCACATGCACTTTTTGTGGCCTATCTAGATCTATGTGTGTTCATGGTGTTGCATATGTTTGTGGTGTTGCATATATGTTTGTGTTTGCAGGTACTAGTATTTGAAATGCGATAGTTGCCAATATTTTGCCGGAATGTTGATTCATTTCCGTTTCGGCGAGAATTTTGGCACTATGCATTCTTTTTGGTCCTATTTTCAGGGAAAGTCATGCCAAATTTTTTCTTGGTTCTAAAATATCGTTTTGCTCTACCCCGCAGGCGACCATGGTCTGCACGATGACCGAAGGCATCGTGAATAGGTTTTTGAGCTCCGTGAAGGCCGAGATGCTTCAAAAGAACGAGACGGAGATAAGATGTCAGTGTCGAAGATGCAAGCTAAGGAGCCTTATTGCGGACCCGGATTCCGAGCGATGCGGGACCACATGCTCTTTCATGGATGGATATCGGTGGCAAGGTGATGAAGATGACTATGAAGTCGTCCATGGGGGCTGGGCAAGAAATGAGGAAGGGCAGCAAGACAACCACCGCAGCTCGGGCGGGCGAGAAGACGAAGAATCTCCAGGACATGATCACGACGGTGATGTTGTACGCGGTCATCATGTAGAAGATGCAGGACATGATGACGAGGAAGATGCCAGAGCAGATGAAGGGCATGATCATGAAGATGAAGATGCCGGCGGAGCAGACGACGAGTGATGCGGGACCCTCATATTCAAGAGCTGCTTCTCAAGCAGACGGATAACGCAAGAGCTGCCGCCCGAGAGAAAGCCAAGCTGGATCAACTGGAGATAGATGCGGTTACCCCATTGTATGAAGGATGCAGGCCCGAGGATACCCGCCTGAAAGTAACGCTCATGGCTTTGGAGATGAAGGTAAAACACAAAATGACCGACGCATGCTTCAACGAGAACATGTCATTTTGGCATGAACGTCTTCCCAAGGGGAACAAGTGCCCGACCAGTTTCGAGGAGGTGAAGAAAATCGTGTGTCCTCTGGATTTACTGCACGTGAAATGCCATGTGTGCATGAATAGTTGCATCATTTATCGGGACGAGCACGCGGAGTCTACCATATGTCCGGTGTGCGGCGTCACTCGATACAAGAAGAGGAAGAAAGCTCCTTGAAAAGTGGTGTGGTACTTTCCGATCACTCCTCATCTGCAGCAGTATTTCGCGGACCCTAAGGTAGCAAAGCTCCTGCGTTGGCACGCGGATAGGGAGGAGAAGAAGCGAGAAGATGACCAAATGATCCAGAGATAAATAAAAAAGACAAGATGTTGAGTCACCCAAAGGATGCGAGCCAATGGCAAGCGTTGAACTTCGAAAACCCGGAATTTGGGAAGGATCCAAGGAACATCGTGCTGTGCGCGAGCACTGATGGAGTCAATCCGTTTGGCAGCCAGAGAAGCACACATAGCACCTGGCCTGTGTTTGTGTGGATGTACAACCTTCCCCCCTGGTTGTGCATGAAGAGGAAGTACATTCACATGAGTATGCTAATTGAAGGGCCGAAACAACCAGGGAACGACATCAATCTGTATCTGGGGCTGCTGAAAGAGGAGCTACACATGCTGTCGAAAACGCCAGCCAATACGTGGGACGCTGCAGAGAAAGAATATTTCCCTATGAGAGCCGCACTACTCACGATGGTGCACGAGTATCTCGGTCACGGATATCTCGCGGGGCAGGTGGTCCACTGATTTTCTGGATGCGTCAGGTGCATGGATGACACAACGTATCGCTAGCTAGATAGAGATCCCGGGTCTTCAAAAACCGTGTTCATGGGACATCGAAGGTGGCTTCGTGACGATGACCCGTGGAGGAAACGCAAGGATCTGTTCGATGGTGAAACCGAACCCCAAAGACGCCCGCGTACGAGGAGCGGCGAGGAAATAGACCAGCTGTTGGAAAATTGGGAAGATTGCCCACTGCCGGGAAAGAAGCAAAAGGCGCCAGAGCCGCTGCTGAAGGTATGGAAAACGAGGTCTGTTTTCTGGGACTTGTCGTACTGGAAGATCCACCATGTGCCTCACATCCTTGATGTCATGCATATCACGAAGAACGTGTGCGAGAGTCTGCTTGGTACCTTGCTCAACATGCCAGAGAGGACCAAAGATGGGTCGAAAGCAAGGGAAGACTTGAAATCAATGGGCATCAGGGAGGAGCTTCACGCTAATGATGATGATGATGATGATGATGAGGCGAAGCAGGGCACGGAAAGTCGTTGCAAAGGCAAAAAGGCCAAGAAGACCGGAAATGACTACCCTCCCGCATGCTTCACTCTAAGTCGGGAGGAGATCGAGTAGCTTTTCACCTGCCTCGTAGGAGTAAAACTTCCTTACGGTTACACGGGGAAGATAAGCAGATACCTAGACCCAGCGAAGCAGAAGTTCAGCAGGATGAAGTCTCACGACTATCACGTGCTGATGACGCAGATATTTGTAGTTGCAATCTATGGGATCATGGACGAGCACGTCCGTGAAACGCTATTTGTCCTATGCAACTTTTTCGACGTCATCTCTCGGAAGTCGGTTGGCGTGAGGCAACTCAGAAGGTTAGAGGAAGAGATCGTGGTGATACTATGCGAGCTTGAGATGTACTTCCCGCCCGCATTCTTCGACGTTATGGTGCATCTGCTGGTCCTTATCATGGAGAATATCATCCAACTCGGGCCGTCGTTCCTGCACAGCATGATGCCGTTCGAAAGGATGAATGGTGTCACCAAAGGATACGTTCGCAACATGTCACGTCCAGAGGGAAGCATAGCCAGGGGCTTTCTGACCGAAGAGTGCATCTCTACTGCACGAATTATCTAGGCATCGAGGACCCCGTTGGTCTGCTTGTCAACAGGCACCTCGGTAGGCTCACTGGATGGGGTCACCGTGAGGGTCGCCACAAAATGCATGTCGACTTCGAGGGTCGACTCGCCGACTTTGAAAGAGCAAACCTAGTCATGCTACAACACATAGACGTGGTCGATCCTTGGGTGGTAGAGCACAAAACCCTTATTGAGAAGACGTACAATGACCGAGGCCAACCGAGGACGGACGGAGATATAATCAAAGAGCACAACTCATGTTTCACGTGTTGGTTGAAGCAGAAGCTTCTGTCGTACCCTTTACATGAGGATTCTTCCGCGGAAGAACAACTCATATTCGCCTTGTCATAGGGCGCCAAGCACAACCTGATGACCTATGAGGCGTACGACATCAACGGCTACACATTCTACACTGAGGATAAGGACATGAAGAGCGATGGTTATTAGAACTCCGGGGTAACGATGGAATCCTACACCGGTAACGACAAGGACAGATACTACGAAAGGATCGAGGAGATCTGGGAGTTGAGCTACGCTGGAGAGAAGGTCCCGATGTTCCGTGTTAGATGGGCCAAGAGTGTCCTAAAAGAAGACCGGTATTTCACCACCATGGTTATACCCGAAGCCAAATCCAAGACCGCGGGCGCAAACGTCACCGCAAAAAATGAGCCATGGATACTAGCTTCCCAAGTGGACCAATGCTTCTTCATTACCGACCTGTCAAAGCCCAGTCGTGTTTTCATGAGGAGAGGCAAAAGGAGGATCATCAGAATGGATGGAGTAGCCAATGAGCAAGACTTCGACAAGTATGGCGACCCAAAGATCGAACATGACGACGATGATGAAGTAGCAGCATACACCACAAGAAGAAGAAGGACCACCCTACCTAAAGGACGTCCGTTCCACAGAAGAACTCCATTTGTGAAAAAGAAGGGCAAGAAGATTGTGAACAGATAGCTAGCTAAGATCGATTGTATTTAAATCGTAGTCTTCATTTCTCGAAGTATTTCATGGGCACTTTAATTTTGAACTCATGAATATTTTTTAAATTTTATGGACACTCGATCTCGATCCCCCTCCATCTCGATCGCTATCCCACCTCGCCAGATCCGGTCCCCCTCGCCGCCGAGCACCCCCCGCACCCTCTCCCCCGCTCCACCGGCCGCCGCCACCGATGCCCCGCACCCTCCCCCCCACTTCATCGCTGCCGACGACCCACCGCACCCTCCA
>NC_057804.1:624491968-624492835 GCF_018294505.1 Triticum aestivum
TCGCACCCTCCCCGGCCCGCTCCACCGTCACAAATGAATGCAACTAAAATTGCAAAAAAAAACAAATTTGATTATATTTTCAAATAACAAATTTGATGATATTTTCAAATAATAAATTTGAAGATATTTTTTCATATTCATAAATATTTTCAAATAACAAATTTGATGATATTTTAAAAAAAATTATTACTGTTTTTATAAAAAAATATTACTGTTATGATTTAAACAAGTTTGAACATATTTAAACACAAATAAATATCAAACAACATTTTAAATGTTGTTAACATGGCAACAAACTACATATTATTTTTCTACATGAAATTCTGATCATCTAGCATATGTGACATGTTATATTGGGATGCATGGATAAAAAGATATGTGCAAAGAAAAAATGCATAAAAACAAAAATTGGGGAGCTTGGGAATCGAACCCATGACCTCCTGGTGTGTGTGATGCGTGCTGACCAGTTGGGCTAGTGTGCGTGTTCTGATGGAGATACGGTTAGGTGGAATATAACCTGAGTGCTCGAACTGTAATAAAAAACATTCTAATGGCGCACCGCTGCGGGGTGCGCCATTGCTATCTAAAAAAACATTCTAATGGCGCCCCGCTACGGGGTGCGCCATTAGTAAGCTTCCCCCCACTCCACCTATTCCCCTCCCTCGCGAGATCTCCACTCGACCTAACTTTGCCCCCTCCGCCCCAACCGTACGCCAACGCCCCGCCTTGCTCCGCCCCCTCCGTCCGCCGCGCCTGCACACCATCGGGGACGCCGCCGCCTCTTCTTCCCCGCCTTCTTCTTCCCTGCCTTCCCTGCCTCTCCTTCCCCGCGAAGAAGCCGCCCGTCTAGGCCCAGATCGAGCCCAC
>NC_057804.1:624493039-624507690 GCF_018294505.1 Triticum aestivum
CCCTTCACCGACCTCGCCCCCGCGCCCCCTAGGGTTCCGTCTCCAAGGTGGGTGGCAAGCTCGACGCGCCGCGTCCTCCTCGACGTGCCGCCTCCTCCTCGACGTGCCGCCGCCGCCTCCTGACTCCTCCACAAGACGCCGCCGCTTGACCCTTGCGTACCTCCTCCGGCAACTTCTCCCCGGTGGTAAATCCTCCCCTCCCCTCCTTTCCCCTTGTCGTCTAGGCTTCTTGCATCCGCCCGGCCATGGCTGCCGCCTCGTCCTCCCCGGCGAGCTCGCCAAGCACGCCGTCTTCGAGGGCACCAAGGCCGTCACCAAGTTCACCTCCTCTTAGATAGCCTGCTCCCTATCTTCTTGGTCGATCGATGGTTCTCTGTAGTGCTCGTTAGCTGTTCGGACCATGTCGCTGTGTAACTTGTGCTTGTTGTGTGGCATCACACTGTTTCATCATCTCATGAAATAGTAACTTTGCTTATTCATTCTGGCCATCATGTTCTTGTGCTGGTTGTCTGAGTAGTTCTTGCTACGATCTGGTTATCGCCAAGTAGAAGTAGTGCTAGTGCTAGGCAGGAATTGATGAATGGTAGTCAATGCGTCATTGGCTGTAAGAACTGAATTAAGAATGGTGCCGCTTTTGCAAGCTGAGATTTCAGCTGTGATGTAATTGTTACTAATCCCTGCCATACGGCTGTAGTAGTAATAATGTAAGGCTGGTGACCCACTGACAGTAGGATGATTCTACATTAGGTGCAGAACAGAGTAGTACATTTTTGAATGGCCATGTATAATTGCCTGCTGTCATTGAGCATTAACATGGTTGCCGATGCTTTGTTGGCTCTTTGGTGGTGATTGAATTTGTGCTGATTTCAGCAAACTGTGATTTTAGAAATACAGTTAGACATTCTTTCTATACTATGGTTACTGATTTTCTGCTGTGATTTGGTAATTCATAGATGGTTCTCCTAATGTAAATTGTACAGATTCATGGTGTACTGACAGTAGGTTGGTGCAAAACAGAGTAGTATATTGTTCTTTAACGTGGCATGGAAGAATAAGATCAACCCAATTGGTTTCATTGCCACATCTTGTTCTTGTTCAGAGCAGTAGTTGTGATGCTTATTCAGCACTATTAGTTAATATTAGTCAAATAATTTTATTCCACACAACAGTGTAATAACAGTAGCCCATTGTTCACTACATTTGGAGTATGGTTTTGGCTCACACTGTATTTGTAATTCTATTATAAATTTGCACTATAAATATATTGAAATTATACTGTTAATACACTGCAATTACATGTCTACTGTATTTACCTCCTCTTCTATACCTTGTACTAGAAGTCAGCAAAAGAATATCAGTTTTACTTTGCCCCCTAGTAGATCTGGTAGAGTAAGAAACTCCCCTTATAATGATGCTTTTCTCTAGAAAAAATGATCCTGGATTTTTTATGGTATTCTTTGTGGTATTAAGATGGAAACCTGGGATACTATTTCTGTTAGGAGATGGTGTTATATTAAGATGCATATATTGTTATGTTATGCAAATTGTATCATATTGCCACTTCAGTCAGCCTTCCTTTAAGCAGAAAATTCAGTTAGGAGCTACTGTTAGGAGCTACTGTCAAAAACTTGAGCTACTGTCAAAAACTTGAGCTACTGTCAAAAACTTGAGCTACTGTCAAAAACTTGAGCTACTGTCAAAAAATTCAGTTAGGTACAGTTAGGAGCTACTGTCAAAAACTTGAGCTACTATCAAAAAATTCAGTTATGGCATCTAGAATTATGTCAGTTTTGTTTTGTAACTAGAAGACCAAAGTGTTAGGAATTCTGTCCAAACTGTAGTTTTCAGTATTCTGTCCAAACTGAAAACTGTTAAAAAGACCATGTGTTTTTTGGTCAAAATCTGCATGTAAAACTGAAATAATCAGTCATAAAGAATATCCTCAAGACCATGTGTTTCTTGGATTTCTGTAATGATGATGGAACATTATAAAGCATTGTACTCCAGTGTGTATGAAGGATACAAAAAATTTAGCAACTTCTCTGATTTTATAAAGTTGTTCTTATATGGGTGAAAATTCACTTGTTTTTAGGCTAGTGCAGGGTGTTGCTTTATTGTGATTCCTCTGAATTACTTGTGATCACATTGAGAAAGACTTGCAAAGATGATGATCATCTTTTACAGAAAACAATTTCTGTAAACACGTCAGTAACTTTGCTAGTTTGCTAGGTTTTGTCTCCGACCATTGCGTCGTGATGAACTTGCAGGTACCCCGAGAGGCCCTTGATTTTGCCGGAATGTCGATTAACTTTCGTTCTGGCAAATTCGGGTACTCCATATGTCCTATTTTCAGCAAAGGTCATGCTGAAATTTTCCGTGAATTTTAGCGTGACTTTGCTAAAAATAGGACATATTGGGTACTTGCGACTAATGCATGGGCCGGGGTATCTTAGTACTTAGTTAAGTAGGATCAACTACCCCGCCATTCTTGTTGCATTAAACCATAGGTGGCAATAGAGCCAAGTGACTAGGCCCAACTTAGAATTCTCCTTAGCATCTATAACCCCTAGATGATAAACCCAACATAGGTGGCAATAGAGCCAAGTGATTAGTGCCAAGTGATTAGGCCCAACCTAGGGTGCCCCGGCATAGATAAACCCTAAATGATGAAAAATTAACTTAGCATTTAGGGTGCCTCGGCGTCGAGAAACCCTAAATGATGAAACCTTGGCTTCTATAGGGTGCCACGGTGTCGATGAGAACCTAAATGATGTACGCTTAGGCTTTTAGGGTGCCTCGGCGTCGGCAAACCCTAAATGATAAAAGCTTAGCTTTTAGGATGCCTCGGTGTCGACAAACCCTAAATGATGAGACAATGATCTTGTTCCTTGACAATAACCAACTTTTTGACCAAACTTTTTTTCTATTTAGAGCGAAACATGGCCCACAACAATGAGGCCGGCAGTTCGGGCGGCAAGCAATTCTGGGAGCTGTCCCAGGAGATGGAGGAACAACCTCACCGCTATGAGGACGCCGCGGAAGACACCGATCCTGACTACACAACCCCTAGTGGCGTCGGGGATGACACCACTGATGGTGCCGCCGAGGATGCCACCACTGATGGTGCCGCCAAGGATGCCACCACTGATGATGGTGGCGCACGCACAGATGGCAGCCAACCGAAGAAGCAACGGAAGGACCGGCGCCCAAACGCACTCCACACCATCAAGGAGGAATTTACTCAAGTGGACTCCGATGGGCATCCAACGGAGCCCAAACATAGAGTCAAGGGGTACTCGGTTCAGCTCGGGTGCATTCTCCGAAGCACCGTCTCGATCAACATCGAGAACCTTAGGCATAAGGACCGAGGGAATTTGCGCAACCTCCTCTTCAGGAAGCTGCACGAACGATACAAGTTCCCCGTTGAATTTGAAAACACACGCCTCTCAGGGAATAAAGTGAACAGTGCCGCCCTCACAAGGATGAGCACGGCCCTCTCTACTTGGAGAAGCGTGGTGAAGAGAATGACTGAGAAAGGTGATAGTTATGAGAAGATCAAGGCGAAAAATCCTTCGATCAGCGAAGATGACTACAAGGAGGTCAAGATCAAGTGCGAGAGGAGTGCAACCTCCGAATCAAGTCAGTGGGGGAAAGAAATGCGGGAGTTGAACTTAGGGGAATACAAACTCGGTCCCGGCGGTTACAGAGTGGCGGAGCATATATGGGACAAGGAGGACGCGGAGGGTGCCGAGCAAGGCCTACCGCCCTGCTTCGAGAAATACAGCAGTGACAAGTAGACCAGGAACTATGTCAGGGCCCAGTACAAGGAGGACTCGATAACAAAGGAGCTTACCATGGATCCGAAGACTAGGGCGCTTGAGCTTGTTCTGGCGAAGGAGACTGAAATCAGTAGCGCGGGGTCGTCTCAGAGCACCCCTTCTTGGGACAGCACTCTAAATAGGGCATTGAACGTAATGAAAAACAAGGATAAGCTCAGTAAGCCATCGTCAGCTGGTCGTGTGGCCGACAAAGGCTTGTCCACAAAATGGTCGTCATACTTTACCGCTGGTGGGCGAAAGGAGAAAAAGACCAGTTCGGAAAGCCAGTCGCTTGAGGTTGAAGAACTCAAGGCACAAGTGGCGCGGATTCCGGAGATTATCCAAGAGCAAGTGCAACAACAACTGGGAACGACGCTCACCAGCATTGTGCCTACCTTGATTCATGGGCTGACGACATGGATTGCAGGTGGCCAACAGGGGCCGCCCCCAATTCCCAGCTTCACGGCCAACAACTCGCACAACACGCAGGCGGCGCCATTGGTGTCTCCGGCGGCGCCATTGGTGTCACTGGCGGCGGCGGTATCGGTGTCTCCGGCGCCGGCACGGGCATTGGAGCTTAATGCACCCGGGTGTACGCCGGCCGGCACCTCGCCAGCAAACGGCCCCTCCGTCAGTTGCACGCCCGCCGTTGGCGGTGCCTCGACATTAGCCGAGCTTGAAGCCATCATCACGGTAACTAATTAAGCCTCTCGGCTGAGGACTTCATCTCCTTTTGCCTTTGACTGGGCATCCCTAACACCCTACATGTTTTCGCAGGGCACTGCTGACGTTCCATGCACTCTCCTGCACTTCGTGAATGACGAGTTGGTCGATGTCGCCAAGGGCAAAATCGTTCAACCGGGGCAACCCCGTGTTCCACGGTAAACCTATGCCACCCACCGTGTATAGGGTTCAACTAGTTCGGGTGCTGCCAAGCTGCAACGAGTTATTACATCCGATTCGACCCGCCGGGGCCGATGAAGATGATCTGATGACCCTCAGCGCCTGCCTAAGCTGGCCCCTGCTTTGGACAAAGAGCTAGATTCGTTTGGGGACGGGGGACACCACCCCAAAGACAACACTGCCGGTCGTGCCAGCGCCAAGCCATGGCAAGACCGTCGCAATTCTACCGGACATGCCGGACATCCCTATGGCACATGATCCGAACATGCATATGGCACAGGATCTGGACGACGACGAGAACGACGACGGCCGTACATTTAGCAACGTTAATAAGTACTTTGCCGAACATGGGTACGATGACGAATTCTGCGGGCCTCTTTCTCAAGAACCCAACCCTACAAAAGACGACCGCGGTCTAGCTGGTACGGCGGAGAAACCCAATTGCAACAGGCGTCGTCTGGCGTTCAGTACTCAGGAGACGCCTCCAGCTGCCGACTTCACCGAGCCTCAGATAGCCGAGGTGCCAAATATTATCAGCCCCAACACACTCAAGAAGGCGGTATGTGAGCATAACTCGGTCCCATTACAACAGAAGAAGAAGGGACAAAAAAGAAAGAGTAACAAGGGTGCGAGCCAGCCGGCACCGAGTACGATCCGTGCTCAGGACGGGCCACCTTCACCTAAGGATATCTCGAGGAGGGTGCATGTGGCGGGAAGGGCGATGCTACCGACAAATATGCTCAATGCTGCAACCGGTGCTATGCGGAGTCTGCATGACAGTGTTCTTTCTTTGGAGAAGCGGCGTCTCAGAGAGAATGATGTGGCATACCTGGTTTTCGTGGCCAAGGTGCCAGAGGGCAAGGGCTTTGTGGATGGCGCCATCGGGGGTACGATCGTCGTGCGGTTTGATGACATCTTTGCTATGTTTAACCTTCATCCGCTGCAATACACTTTCGTTCAGCTGTTTTCCCTGAGTATGGAGATGCGGATCATTAGAGACAAGACCCCGGACATCGTGATAGTCGACCCCTTCTACATGCGTGCCAAGAACTTGTGCAGCACTGGGGACCGGCATGTCGCGAGTTCTTACCTCGAAGGCGTCATTCTGGCAAATCCAGATAAGGATAACTTCCTCGTGCCTTACTTTCCCGAGTAAGTAATCCCCTAACCGCCCTGTAACATATGATTTCTTAGATTTCGATCATTCTTTTTTTTCTAACATTCCGTGTTCTGTGCAGTGACACACATTGCACACTCATCCTCTTAAGCCCGAAATATTCCATGGCTACGTATTTCGACCCGGACCATGACTCCAAGATAGAGTACACAAATATCAAGAAAGATCTTGATGATGTTCTCCCCGGCTATGCCAAATCTGGAGGCACCTTCACCAAGCCAGTTCATAGGCAGTACGGCACACACGTGTTCGTCCAGAATACAAAGTTCTCCTGCGTCAAGCAGCCGCCTACCGGTCAGAAGGAGTCCTACTACGCCTTCCATCACATGCGGGCGATCGTGCGGGACCATCATCATCTTCTGCTACCAGATAATCTCAAAGATTGGGCCGCGAGCTTGTCGGCAATCCAGGACGCGGATATCAGACAAGAATTCTTTCGCATCCAGTCGGAGTTTGCGGAAATTATCCATCAAGATGTCCTTCATACCTCGGGGCAGTTCTTCCTCAGATATCAACCGTCCAACAGTGAGATAGACACAACGCTACAAATGCAGGTTGACAACGCCCGCAATTTCATGACCATCACGACAGACGGCGGCTTCATCCACGCTCCAGTCCCATGAGTCGAGTCGAAAGTAGTGATGCTATGTGTAGTTCTGAAACATTGATTGGCTCATGTTGTAATTAAACTTTAATGAACTTGTATGTCTCTTTGGTTTGGACAGTCGTTCAACTTAGATGTAATCAATGCTATTTATTAGTAGGACCATGAATCGTGCTATTAATGTCGTGCTTTTCTCTTCCGATCCTTTTGTTGCATACTTATATATTGCTTATGTATTGTCTGTTGTTTGGCTTGTGCATAGAGATGCCGTCATATGTCGTGTACAAGGGTAAGGTTCCCGGAGTCTACGACAACTGGGAGGAGTGTCGGAGACAGGTTACAAAGGGTACACCACTAGGGCGGAGGCGGAATCGGGAGAGAGGAGGGAGCGTTGGAGGAACCGGATGAAGACCAGTTTCATCGCGATGATGCTCATCGTGATGACCGCAGCTCTCTTCTATGTGATGGTAGTTTAGATGATCGATATCGACTTGTAATGTGAAGACAAACTCGCTACTCGCGGTCTCGAGACTTGTAATGTTCTATCTTTGTTCAGTCTTTTGAAATCGGAGACTAATATGATGAATTGTATTCGGAGACTAATCTTCTATTGTATTCGATGAATCTGCTGTTGCTGTGTGGTGTTGTCTAAATTCTGTTCAATAATATATTTTGTAACCTGTGAAAATATCAGAAAAGAAAAAGAATAATCCCTAATATTCATACTAGTGGGGCACCACACAAGACACTAATGGCGCACTGTGATAAACATAATAATGGCGCATCACCCACTGGTGCGCCATTAGTATGCCAAAGCACATGGGTACATATGGCCCCCTGGGAGGCATTCTAATGGCGCACTGTGGCCTATACAAATGGCACACTACGTGGTGCGCCATTAGAACACCAGATACTAATGGCGCACCAGTGGTGCGCCATTAGAATTTAATTCTAATGGCGTGATGCTAGTGGCGCACCAGTAGTGCGCCATTAGTAGGCAAAACTGGTGCGCCACTAGCATGCCTTTTCCTAGTAGTGGCCTTCTCAAAGTCCAGTTTGAGAATTACTAAAGGTCTCTTGGACTGATGACATTGGTGCAAATATTCAAAAGTCCAACCAATACAATCCTGGATTGTTCTGCTTTTAATGAAACCATATTGATTTTTGTGAATGCACTGCATAATCAACTCCTAGAATCTATTTGCAGCCATTTTGGACAGAAATTTGAGCCCCATACTAGTGAGAGAGATAGGCCTATAATCCCCCACTTCCTCAGGTGATAGCTTTTTGGGCACGAGAGTAATAAAAGAGCTGTTAATGTTCTCCAAGACAGCAAAACCCTCATGAAAAGCCTGGGCCAACTCATAAAAGTCATTTGAAATTAGGTGCCAGCATTTCTTGAAGAACAAACCATTGAAACCATCAGGACCAGGTGCTTTATCCACAGGCATGTGTTTGACCACATTGTTCATTTCTTCTTTTTCAAAAGGCTTAGTGAGCACCTCAAGGCCAGCCACAGGGGTAATAAGTGAAGGCAAGTCAAAGCCCATCACAATCCCTCTAGAGGTGCCCATTCTATTCTTAAAGCAGCTCCAAATAACTCCAGCCATTTGAGAGTGATCAGAGATCACAGAACCATCAGGTAGTTTAAGGCTAGCTATAGAGTTCCTCCTGTGTCTCTCAGTGGCCATAGCATGAAAGAATTTGGTGTTCTCTCCCCCAACCTTAAAATACCTGATAGTGCATCTCTTTTTCCAGTATAAAAACTGCAGGTGCAGAAGCTTTTCCAAATGGTTCTTGAAAATTCTTCTGAAATTAATCTCTTGAATGAAAAGGGGCCTGCATTCCTCCAACTCATCTGGAAGGAAAATAACATGATTGCATTTGCTGATTAATAATTTCAGTTTGGAGACATTCTTTTGCCACCTCTTAAGGCGCATTCTCAAACTTTTAAATTTGTCTGCAATCCTAGCAGTTATATGAGTTTTCCTAGAGGGTTGTTTCCAAGATGCTTCAACACAGTCCATGAAACCCTCTAACTCTATCCAATAATTTTCAAACCTAAAGAGATTTGATTTTGGAATAGAAGTCTTAATGGTGACCAAGCAAGGTACATGACCAGAAGCAGTCCTGGCCAAGGGCAGAACTTCAGTCATAGGATAGTCAGAAATCCAGTCCACAGAGGTGAAGAACCAGTCTAGATGCTCAAGGAGTGGGACATCTTGCATATTAGACCAGGTGTAGGATCTGCCTTTGATTGGAAGCTGAAGAAGTCCCAAGTGCCCAATTATCTCACTGAAAATAAACATGACATCTATGTCTCCACCAGGTAAGTTTCGGTTATCCACAGACCTAAGGAAATTAAAGTCACCAAGCAGCAACCAGTGCTCATTTAGGTGGATAGACAGGTTATATAACCAAGTGACAAAGTTGTCCCTGGCTTCACCCTGACAAGGGTCATAAATAACCACTAAAGTCCACATTTCATTGTTCTGCCTGGAGGTAAACTGGACAACCACAGCAAACTGCTGCACTTCAATTAAGGTGCCACTAAAAATAGCAGAATTCCAGACCACAAGGATTCCCCCAGTGGCTCCAATTGAAGGAGAATAAGCAAAAGAGTCAAATCTTTTGGGGCAGAAGGATTTAATGGACCTAGAGTCAAAAGAAGAGAATTTAGTTTCTTGCAGACATGCTATGGAACATTGGCTTTCCTCAATTTTCTGTCTGACAGCTCTCTGTCTAGCTTCAGAATTCAGGCTCTTACATTCCAGCATAGAACATTCCAGTTTCTACAAATATTACTCATTATAGCATAAGATGAAGTCCAAAAACCACATGGTACACAGTACCACATTTCCAGAATAGCACAACAAAGTATGTCCCCACATTAAGACACACAAAAGTTCAAGAGGTAGAACACTGCCTAAAAATAAAGATAAAGCAAATTTAAGGGCTTGCCAGACCCAACATGCCAAGGACACACTAATCATTAGTTTTTAGAAGAGACAGCAGCTGGTGGGTCCACCATAAGTGCATCCATAGTTAGAAGAACAACATCAATTTCCAGCTCTCTCCCAACTTCTTGGAGTCGGCTGACAGGAGTTGCAGGAGGAATTCCATCTGCAGTAGGCTCATCAGGCATCTGGGCCGTGAAAGGCTTGGATTTGGGCTTCTTCCTCTTGGGCTGAAGAGCGAGCTCCTGGAAGGAGGGCTTGAACCCATCACGCTGAATAGAGCTTCTGGTGCAACGCCTAACCGAGGTGTCCACTATTGGAGTTGGCGCAAAGGTTTTTCATGGCGGTCTTTCTTTGGCCACCACAACTGCAGGGGATGGCATCTTCGCAGGTTCCACATCAACATGATCAGAAAAAAGTGCCCTGGCGACAGGCCTAGTCGTCTCTTGCTCTCTCCAAGTAAGTCTTGGCATGTCTGAGTCACTGAACGCAAAGTCCCAGCTTCGTTTAGATAGAACAACATGCGACAGTGGCTTCAGCAGAACTGATTGGGGACAGCAAAAACAACCGGAGCTTGCAGCAAGCTCTCAAAAGATCTCCTCCAGACCAATTCAGGAGGAAGAGGAGGCCCAAATGGCATTGCAGGCAAAACAATCTCCTCCCTGACAGCAGGAGGATGATAGACAACAATGGCCCAGCTGTTAACTGCATCATCAGCAAACAGAGGCAAAGCAGAAGCTTCAGGCAGATCATCATCAACCACAACAACATGCGGATCTTGGTCAGCAGCAGAGCTTGGCTAGGCTGAGAGATCAACCACCATTGATTCTTGATCTTGGGCAGGCTTAGGTTGCATGTTGTCATTCGAATTGCCCCAATTTTCGTCAGCCACCTCGTTGCTCACTGGCTCAGGCGGAGGAGGGGGGACTGCATTCCACCCCAAGGCAGGATAAGTAGAAAGGTTGAACGGAGGCAGCTCAGGAAACTGAACACCAGGGACCGGATGCGGATTGCCATTGATAGGCATCCAATCCTCATCCTGGGCATCTGCTCTGCAAAGTTGGCACCCAAAATATACAGTGGCGCAGTCCAGGAAACTCTTGCACCGCTGTAAGCCGCATAATCCATGAAAACCACATCACGTGGCACAAGAATATCCTCTGGGAATGAAGCAAACACCAGAGAAAGAACCAGATAGGGGTCCTCACTGATCCAATGGTGAAACTTTCCAAAAGTGTTCACAGCTGCCCTGATGCATTCAGTATTACAAAGATCCAATGGTATGCCAAGAAACATGAGCAGCCCCTGATGAAAACCCTGGACGCCACGAAAAGATTCGCCCTCATCGTGCTTCATAAAGCGCACAAAACGGTCATTACCCAACGGCTGTGGCGGGAGCTGCAGCAAAGAAAATATAACAGCAGCATCCCGAAGCTCAAATAGCCCAACCGAACAAATACAAGGCTGCGCTGACCTAACAAAAACTCCATGTGCTTGCAGCCACTGCACAACTTCCTCTAGCAGCACCAATCTCATCAGGCTGAGGGATAGGCATTACCTCCGCAAGCATGAACTCCTCATGGCGGCGCACAATTGGGGTATGTGGCGTCACGAAACTACGCGGGAGCCGGTCTTCCCCACCATCGACGATGTGGTGGCCAGGAACATACAGCAGGGGATCCAGGTGGAAGTTCGCCATCGGGACAGAGAACTCTGCCTCCAAGGACGGCGAGTGCAGCGGCGGAGGAGGGGTTGCAGGCGGCGAGGCCAATGGAGATTTGGGGCCGGGGCTGATGGAACTGGGCAACAACATAAATATGGAAGTGGAAGGGAGGTCCAAGTTTGGTAAAAGAGCTGTCAGAGAGATATTCCTGCAGCGCGCCTCGGAAGATGGAGCGTTAACGGGTTTTGCTTGCCAAACGAGCCCCAATATCTTAGCGAACCTGTTACAATCTTTCTTGACGTGACCATACTGGAGGCAAGATATACACCATAGCTTAGACGTGCATGCAGAGGCAAAATGTCTCTGCTTCAAACACTTCTGACACGTAGAAATTTCATCGACCATGTCAGAAATTAAATTATCAAAATTCCCTGGCTTGCTGAGACAAGGGGATATCCAAAATCTCCACCGTGGAAACCAGCCCAGCCCGGTCCGACTCCGCCGAGGGTGTGGGCCGATCAAGGCCTGCAGCAGACACAGAATTAGGCCCATTATGGCTCGGCACATCCTGATTCAAAGAATCCAAATTCTCGCCCGAGATTGGCGGCATGCGATCAGCCGGTGGCAGAAGATCTTGAACCGTACCAAATGAGATAGATGGCGTTGCCGACGTCCACTGGAGATTCGCCGGCGGCGAAGGACGGATAACAAGCCGCTCATGAGGAGGAATCGAGTAACCCGCATTTTCAGCAGTTTGAATGCAATTTTCCGTAGCCGGATAACGATAACCCTGGCAAGCACCATAATTCTGAAAGACTGCAAATGATAATTTTTTGCCAACGGATCGAGTGGATTTGAATGAAGACTTAGATGGCCGAGAATGCAATGCTAAAACTCCAAGAGTAGCACACCTTTTAGAGGGACTAACAAGGATCCACTCAGCATCACATTCCAATTTCCAGATCTTAAACTCGCGGCTCCAATTAGGACCACCGTTACTCCATAGATGAAAGTAACATTTGAATTGATCGCAAGAAAAAGACGAAGACTAAGAATGATCATAGCAACAATCTTGCAAGAGACTTGGAAACCAAATACCTTATCCTTAATCAGAAAAACCATGAGATCAATGCCTGAACCACCAATGGCAGCCTCCAGAGCCGCGTCCATGGAATCTTCATTTAAACAAAAATTGTGACGGCCAAAAGAGACCACCATGGTTAAGATGTCCGAGCCCTCCAAAGGATGCACTGAAAAGCACGTAGATTGGAAAACCTTATCTGCGAAGGCCAAACCCTTGGAGAAATCCAAGCCAAGGGTGGAACCCTCCATGGAACCCATAGAAGATGGGTATGAACGTGTAGATCCTGAGACGCCGAAGAGATCTAGTGGAGAGAAACTAGAAATTGGTGGCTAGAGGTGGAGATCGCCGGAGGGTGGTGGAGATCGCCGGGGTGGCGGTGGGAGAGCCATTACTCCCTTTTGTGGATATATCAATGTGTGCAATTGGCCCATTTATGCAATGAAATTTATATCCTACTTATGGTGCATTATTTGGTGTTACTTATGCTTAATGCTTGGGTATGAAATTTTTCTCTTTTTGGTTGGTCGCTTCTCAATCTTTTTGCTAGCCTTCATTTTGCACTAAGTATGATCACTACTTGTGCATCCAAAACCCTTTAAACCAGTTTTGCCATATGAGTCCACTATACCTACCTATATGCGGTATTTCTATGCCGTTCTAAGCAAATTTGCATGTGCCATCTCTAATGTTCAAAATAAATTTCTCTTTCATGTGCTCTACTACTCGCGAGGCGGTAAAGGGTAGCCAATATTTTCCATGCTAGATGTGTTATTCCCATGATGAGTGTTTATTCACTTGTCATTGCACGATAATACGGCAAAGGTATTCGGGATGCCCAGTCCCGAAATGAAAAATGAATTTACTTTATGTTGTCAAATAATAAATTCCTTGGTAAGTGTTGGTATGGAAGGTACCCGTGGATACGGCTAGCCATGGAAAGTGAAAGTTATGGTGGAAAAAGGAATAAACTTTATTTTCTGTTTGGGAACCGCCTATGATGTATCTAGCATGGAAAGTGTTGGGATGCTCCAATTCGTTTTCGTTGGTAGGAAAAGTATGCCTCTCAAAAATAATTTTATCTCTCAGTTTATGCTTTGATCTCTCGCACCTCTACAAATCACTACTTCCCTCCGCGAAGGGCCTTTCTTTTACCTATGCAATTTTTATTTGGAATTTGAGTCTCCATCTTCTCTTATAAAGCACCAACTAAGGGGCACTATGATCGTATTTGAGCATTGGGTGTAACTAATATTCGAGTGTTTTATGAATGGATCAACGATTGAGCATGATGGGCTAGGGATAACTTGCTTTAGTGTTGATATTTTGAAGGACATGGTTGCTTGTTGGTATGCTTGAGTATTAAAGTCTTCATGTCAAAACTAGACTATTGCTTTGAATCATATAAAAGTCCATATGTCCATGCTATAAAGAAAAGAATGTGATGAACATGTTAGGCAACATTCCACATCAAAAATTCTGTTTTTATCATTTACCTACTCGAGGACGAGCGGGAACTAAGCTTGGGGATGCTGATACCTCTCCAACATATCTATAATTTTTGATTGTTCCATGCTGTTATATTATCATTCCAGGATGTTTTGCAATCATTTTATACTCATTTTATATCATTTTTTGGTACTAACCTATTGACATAGTGCCAAGTGCTAGTTGTTGTTTTCTGCATGTTTTTTACATCGCAGGAAATCAATATCATACGAAGTCCGAATGCCACGTAACCTTATGATGATTTTTTATGGACCAAAAGGAAGAAGTTGGGCCCTGGTTGCACCTGGGGGGAGTCCCGAGGAGGGGACAACCCACCAGGGCACGACAGGAGGCCCAGGCGCGCCCTGGTGGGTTGTGCCCACCTCGGGTGCCCCAATATTCCAGAAACCCTAGGGGAGTCGACGAAATATTGATCCAACCACCACAGATTCCGGAACCACCAAGATCCAATCTAGACACCATCATGGAGGGGTTCACCACTTCCATTGGTGCCTCTCCGATGATGCGCGAGTAGTTCTTTGTAGACCTATGGGTCTGTAGCTAGTAGCTAGATGGCTTCCTCTCTCTCTCCACTACTAGGGAAAACCTTATACACAGAATCTTACCAGTAGCGCTTGTTAAAATGAGGCGCTACTGCTACTTAGCAGTAGCGCGTCTGCTAAAACTGCACTACTGTTACCCGCTTAGCAGTAGCGCGGCAGGAGCAGAACGCGCTACTACTATAATTGCCACACCGTTCCCGACATGCTAGGTATAGTAGTAGCGCCCTTCTAGGAACAGCTCTACTACTACGGATTTTAGCAGCAGCACGTTTTGCCACCCCACGCTACTGTTATAGCTATTTTCACCTAACCCCCCGCGCGGCCTGATTCCCTCTCCTGATTTGCCTCCTCCCCCAATTCCCCACTCTCTCTTCTCCCCCTCGTCGCCTCCACCTCG